>NC_045175.1:13501225-13526225 GCF_900700415.2 Clupea harengus | reverse complement strand
CTGAGTATTGACACTCATCAGCAATGTCCAAACTGACTGTGTATTGACGGCCATTATCAAATGCAGAAAGATAGGCTTGGCAGCAGAAGCGCAGCAGGAGAAACGTCGGCAACCAAGACTCAGTGTTCTCACAACGCAGGCGCCAGGCACATGCAACGCAGGCAGTGAGAGACAGGCCCTAGAGTTAGTTGCTGTAGATGGAAAGACCCTTTAGATGTAAATGGAAATTATGGATTTTGTCAATGAAACACAAGGGGTTGGGCAGAGCTAAATGTTGTACTGCAGCCAGCCAGCAGGGGCGCTAGACCTGTGGCTGCTTAACTTTTTAGAGACATTACGCCGTCCATGTTTTTACAGTAATTTATGCCAAGCAATTTAAAATCTGTTTAAAAGCAGTTAAAAATAGACCGTTACATCTTGCCAATATTCCTACTTTCAGGAGAATAAAGGAAATGTCTGATCAATGTTACTGTTGTATTTCCATTTTTGATTAGCTTAAAGCATTAGTGTTGAAGTGACCTACTTGTTAGACTACGAGTAGAAATCAAGTACATCTAATTGACACTGATGCATGCTGAACATCAGATGAAACAACTGTAACTGTAGGGATGTCTGTAAACACTTCAACATCCTAACGAGACTCTTTAGAATATAGTACATTTTGACAAAGGCTCACTGTTTACTCACTTTCAGGGGGACATTCAATGCTTCCCTCCAGCTCCAACTCTGACATTCGCTCTGTCATTCGCTCTGTCATTCGCTCTGCCATCTTGTCCATCTTCATTTTACCAGCCATCAATTTTATTCCAACTAAACAAACCTTTTACCAGAACAAACCATACCAGAATTCAAAGTTAGTAAAATCTGATACACCCGCAGATGTTTAGTCTGTCATTCAGATTGCATATCTTCATGAAAGTATTGAGATTTAGGTTTATCTCTTGCTGCCAAATAAAATGATCAGTCCGATAGGGAAAGGAATAACTGAACCTCTAGTTGATAGAACTAAACCGTGTCAAAAAGTAACCTTTCAGAAATGAAATGCACTTCTATTTTCTGGAGTATCTCATAAGAACTTACGCTTAAGAAGGGCCTCTCCTCTTGTTTGTGCTTCTCTTCCCTTGTTTCCTTCAGTCTCTTTCTGTCCATCTCATAGTGACAGCCATTGTTCATTCTCACCATCTCTTCAATCTTCTCCAGCAGCTGTGTTACTTGAGTCCTGTGACCTTTGTCCTCAATGCTGAGGATATGGTATCTGTTCCTGCATCTCTCTACCAGCCACCTGAGGGCATCTCCCTCACTCTCAATGTGCTGCTCAATGGTTGTGTCTCCCAGCCAGTCCCTATCAGTGAACAGCACCATGGTGTGATGCCAAAGTTCTTCACCAGCAAGCGTCAAGTGTTCCTCAATATTTTTTCTTTGGAGCTCTGTCATAGAACAATCTACATGTATGACCAGGATGACAGCATGTGGTCCTGGAGGATATCGATATACTGTGGACAATCTGCTGTTTAGTGAGCTCAGGAGTGTCTTTGAGGTTGACATTGCTCCACCATCCTGGCGTGTCCACCACAGTGACTTGTCTTCCTGCTACTTCTCCCTGTCTCTTCACACACACAGCAGATCTCTGTCCAGGTTGAAACTCCTCTCTGCCCAGGATGGTGTTTCCTGATGAAGTCTTACCAGCATCTTTAAATCCCAGCAGCACAATCTTCACCTCAGGGAAATGTGGAACATCACCTGCATTTAGAAACAGAATATCATTCATAATTTGAGACGGAGTCAGTAGAAAGCTATTGTTTCTCATTGAAGGTTAAATTGACATATAATTCATGATTAAATTGAAGAGACTGTAACATCATATAGATATAATTTCATGCAAATTAACATTTAAGAGGTATGGTATGATAAAAAGTATGGTGAAAACACTATGAGCAGGATAAGTATATAAATAGATATAAATATGAATACACTATAAGTGGGATAATAGAATAGTAAAAAAGTAACAGTCTAGTGCAAACTTGGATATTATTTGTACTTTGAAAAATCTACCCAAGGCAAACTAAGTAGTTCTACAAATTCACCACTAGAGGGCCTGCTCTGATCATTTAAGGTTAAACCAGTACATCACATGGACACAGGGAGTCCTCCTAAATATGATGTGTTCTGTTGGTGATACAGATGAATTGTGCAAAAATGTATCAATGTACACATGCATGCCGTTTCAGTGGACAGATGCATTCACATTAAAGTTAGATACAGGTCACAGGTCATTTGAGACCAATCAGTTTTGATGATTAAAATGCGTTAACGCGTTGTTTTTCACAGCTCTAATAAATATATATATAGACACACACACATATTGACGTGAGAGCCTGTGGCAGCCTCTCGAGTACACAAACACACACACACACACACACACACAAACACTCACACTCACACTCACACTCACACTCACACACTCACACTCACACACACACACTATATTTGCATTTTGATAAACATGACTGAATGCGGGGTCTCTCAAGCAATTATTTAACTGTCATGGGTGTTTTTCTTTCCCAAAATTCATTCACTCAAAGCGATTTTGTTTTTAAAACCGGAACGTGCAAAATGTTCATCCACTGCATATACAATGATGACGTCACTCCCACATAGATCTATAGGTCTAGTTGGTGTGACATCATAACTCTGTGAAAACAAACAGCTGTAAAGCCTGACAACTGATGACGAAACCGTGAGATGCGTGTATTGATTGATTTTCAGTTCTTTAGCTTAGAACTGCTGCAGGGTGATGTCAACCCGGGTCCACATGGGCGTTCAGACCCATTCATGGTACAGGGATGCTGCCACAGACACAGCACAGCTCCCCCTCATAGCATTTACTTTTTAAGTTTATAGTACATTCAACTTGGATAAGCAATGAAAATGTACTTTTTGGAAAAGCCATGTCACAAACTCAAGGTCCATCACACTCCTGTCTGGCCTAGTAGGAGGAGTTAATAATTATCCAGAAACTCAATACCCCCTTCTCTCTCATACAATGATTGTCATATATTTTTATACAACCACATTATTTAACCTTAACCATTATTTAATCTAACCTATGCCAACATATATACATTTTGTCTTTAAAAAATGTTTTAAAGACAAACAACAGCCTACAACATACAATTATTGTAAATTATTCACCATTAAGGCAATATACTCTCATGGTTATTCACAAAATTATACACAGTGTAACCTGAAGTCGAGAGTCTACCTGACAACAGAGGCAGATTGGCTGAATATTTAGAATGCGAAGGCTGCATTCATTGTAGGACTATTTTATCAGAAGCTGATTGGATGAATTTTACAACAGGTGCTGTAGAGAGAATGTGATGGGTGGGGCTCTGAATATTACTTCAGAGCGTTAACTACCTGCCTGACTATTTGTTCCTCCTGCACACTACCAAAGGTAAGATCAAAATATCTACTCAACACGATTAAAAAAATGACATAACCAAACAATTACGCATAGGCAAAGTTAGTCATGGTTTTGGAAGCAAAGCGATGAAATAAGGAGAATTCTTCTGGACACACAATGTTGAGTACAACAGAAACTCCCCAATGTTGATGGACCATAAAGACCAGAAGTCTTGTGTATGAAATCCTTTGGTATTTTGGTTCTTCTGGACCTCTGCTTACTGTGTGTTACTATGGTGAAAGTAAGAGTTAACGTAATGACATTAAGTAAAACATGTGAAAATCCAAGTAAAGCTAAACAAATGTATAATGAATTTATTGTTGACATGTTTTGAGCTATGTGCTTGACATTATTCAGGACATGTTTCTGGAAGTGATCAGGCATGCAAAGAGACGCTGTGTGTGTGTTCTGTGTAGAGCAAAATCGAGACGCTGTGTGTCTTAAAGCACAACAGGTCATAACAGGTTCTGAAGTGCTGTTTACCAGTTGTGCTCATCAGTACCATGTGACTTTGAGGAATCTTGTCTGACAAGGTGGAGGATGGGAAATAAGCTCTTATTTCCTCTTCTGAAAAAAGCTAGGAGAGGACTTGCCCTTGAAAGAGGACACCGACCAAAATAAAAGTACAGTGGTTTAGGGATTAATGGGGAGGTGATCACATACAACAGAGTGAGGAAATACATTTAGGGAGAACACTTATATACAGTATATATATATATATATATATATATATATCTGTGTGTTTGTGTGAGTGTGTATTGTATGTGTGTATGTGTGTGTGTATGTGTGTGTGTGTGTGTGTGTGTGTGTGTGTGTGTGTGTGTGTGTGCGAGTGTATACTGTGTGTGTGTGTGTGTGTGTGTGTGTGTGTGTGTGTGTTTGTGTGTTTGTGTGTGTGTGTGTGTGTTTGTGTCCAGAAGCAAATTGCTGGTTTCTCTGTAATGTACTCATCAGAACAAGGGCGTTTAAACCACTCAGATTTAACTCAGGGTTATCAAGGGAAGTCAGGGTTCACAAACCGTGATTGCCTAAATTTGTGTAAAACTGAAATGGTAATTCAGTTAACCCTGTGTTAATTATTAGTGTGTTACTGGTGCATTTTGTGATTGTATAATAAAGTGGGCGCTAGATCCAAATCTGTCTGTAATGGTCCACTGTAATGGAAGCAACCTAAGACACTCTTTGTTTTGTGTCTAGCATGTTGAACTTGGATCATATTTTTACTGTGAAAAATATATCATATATTTGATATGAAAATACTTTGAATTTGTGTTAATATGAAGCTGCACCCACCCAGAAGGTTTCAACCCATCATATCATTAGCTTTAACTATCCTAGCAATCTGTAGCTTAGGGAACCATTTTAATAGTTGGCTAATAGTGTGAGGAACTCATGTTAATATGTGTGAATATGAACTCTTGTTGATATGAAGCTGCTTAGACACCCTGACAATTTTATAAGTTAAAACAAGGAGACTTCAACATCAGCTAGATAACTAGTTATCAGTTCATGCAAAATGGAAATCTGCCATTTTAATGTTTAAGGTATTTAAAAGTTTCCTTAGCTTAGCTAGCATAGCAGCTAGACAATAATAGCAACCAGGAAACACATTTTCTGCAAAGTTTAATTTATCAAAAGCAAACGTGTGTGTGCATGGACTTTGTGTCAGTATGTGTCATGTGCAGCATGATGCCTCTTCTTCTAAATCACTCTTCTCTTGTTCCTCCTTTTTTATTTCAGGAGCAATGAAACATGGAGGGTGGAGGGGCACTGTGTGAGGACACTTCAGTAACACATCCAGTACAATCTGATCATCCAGATATCAAGGACAAACTTGATGTCCCCCATACAAGGTAAAGTGAATGACATTTTAAGAGCTGTTTAGAAAGGTGCTACTTTTTATATATATAAAAAATGAGAAGGACAAAATCCTGTTGAGTTAATGAAATCTTTATTCACAGGTTTTTTTTTATTACTTGTATTAAATTGTATTATATTGTTTACTTACTTGGCTACATTTAAAAGCTATGAGCTGTTTGCATATCCTCTGATTTGTTTAATAGTCTCATGTAATTTGACTGGGAAAAACACACTTTAAATTAAATATTAAATGACATTCAGAAAGGCCATATATTAGTGTAATACACAATCGTGATTGGCTGACACTTATTTTAAGAATATCCATTATTGTCCAATAGCCTGCATGGCTTTTGGTTGTGTTGGTTAATTGCAGTAGGAGCTGTACTCCACAAAGGGCCGTATTCATTCATCTGTCCCATTCATAGTGCACACATTTCAGTTTCACGTACTCTCCACTAAGTGCGCCGATCACGCCCACAGTACCTAACTTCAGAATGAAGGCGGGCTCATGAAAAAGGCTTGACATATTTATCATAGAATTAGAAGAGTCATAACTGTGTTTGTTTCCTGTCTGGTAAACGTGGAACATGGACATTCACATTAAACTTGTGAATGACAATAAAACCCATGTGAAAAAAGTAGTGTGTGTGTGTGCATGTGACCATTGACTCTCAGAATAAATGCTACAGTAATGTTGATAAAATAAAATGACTAAAATCATTGACTGGCAGGCTTTGTCAAAAACAGTCTACTGATTAGTCCATTCAGTGTGTTAATAATACATCAAATCTGTTCTTGAACAATATGTGTAAATATTACAGAGACAGTAAGAAGCTTATATAATGTCAAGATGTATTTACTTTCAATCAGTGAGAAACACACTAACCCTTGCTTTTTTCTTTTAAATAAAAAGTGTTTAAAATGTTTATTGTCATTAATTACATTTACATGGTCATAAAAAAAACATAGACAACATTTACATCCTTTTTGTATGATATTGCACATTAATTTAGTCTTAGCAGTATTGATAATGACATGGTTATTAGAACCTATGATTTAATTCATACAATACACATTTCACTGCAACATTTCTAAAAATGTTTTATTACATCTGGTCACTTTCTAATACCCTTGTTGTGTGTGCACCAAGGGAATGTTATTTTTAGTGTATGTTTGTATTTATTGCAATACATAGACAACCTTCATATCCTTTTTATATGATATTGCAAATTACTTTTGTTTTGACAGTAGTGAGAGTGGCTATGCTGGTTCGGTTGTGTGCAGTGAGGACTCCATGTCCAAAGGCATCAATTTATCTGGCACTCAACCACACAAGTAAGATCACATATTTCACTGCAACATGAATCTCTAAAAAAGTTGTATTATATATGTGTATTTTCTTATACCCTTGTTTGGGTAGGTGTCAAGACAATGCCAAAGAGAAAGATACTAAATCTTCAGTAAATTAGGAGATTTTCGAAAAAACTAATGGAGGCAAATCATGTATTTTCTGTGTGTGTTTGTGTGTGTGTATGTGTGTGTGTGTGTGTCTAAATTTCACTGCTCTTATGACGCTAAGCTATTTGGTGCATGTGACAAATAAAAAATACTTTGACTTTGACTTCTATTGCAAATGCCTTTTCTCTTGGCAGTAGTGATAGTGGTGATGCTGATTTGTTTGTTTGCAGTGAGGACTCCATGCCCAGAGACATCAGTTTCCCTGGCCCTCAACCTCACAAGTAAGATCACTTATTTCACTGCAACATGATTCTCTAAAAATGCTTTATTACATCTGGTAATTTTCTAATACCCTTGTTGTGGTAGGTGTCAAGACAATGGGAATGCCAAGGAGAAAGATACTAAATCTTCAGTAAATTATGAAATTCTCTAGAAAATAATGGTGGCAAATCATGTATTTTCTGTGTGTGTGTGTGTGTGTGTGTGTGTGTGTGTGTGTGTGTGTGTGTGACCATGGATCATTTATCTCCCAGAAGAATCTCTCAGAAAAATTCTACAATAATGTTGGCAAAATAAAATGACAAAAATCATCGACTGGAAGGCTTTGTCAAAAAAAATACTACTTTTTGACAGATTAGTCCATTCAGTGTGTAAATAATGCATATAATCTGTTCTTGAACAAAATGTGTAAATATTCAACAGAGACAGCAATAATCTTATATAATGTGAAGATTCATTTACTATTTGTTTTGTTTGTTTCTTTTTTGAGATCTAATTTTAAAATGTAACGTTTCTTCTGTTTTAGAAAACGCATGGACAGAACAGCCCCTAACAGCCATAAAGAGCCTGATACGACGTCTCTGTGTAGTGAGAAGTCAAAACCTACTGGGCCCAGCTTCAGCGAAGATAATGATGATGAATCGTAAGTTAAACTGTTGCTCAATTAGTCACTGCTATCATGTATGAATATACATTACAATCTTAGATTTATTGCAGAACCTTTAGTACAAAAAATGGTATCATGAAAGTGCTTGATGGAAATTGTAGAACTTCAAGATAGTAAATTGACAATATTTCTATTTTCATTCATAGTTTAATACACCAGTCGGAGGTTTGCAAACTCTGTGAAGGATCATGTGGTATTTGCCTTGGGAATGTCCATCATGCTAAAAAACACTGTAAGACATGCAGTGTCTCCTACTGTGAGACTCATGTGGTCGACCACTACAGATCTCCAGCCTTGTCTCCTCATGAATTAGTTGATTACAAACAGACATTAAGAGTGTCTCCAGCAAAACAACGTTCACTTCAACGGAGCAGTTCAGGTAACATTTGGTGCTTCATTATAGACCTTTTATAATGACTGGTGCGATATTACACAAATCTCATATCCTGATATAGGTCAGTTCATATCCTGATAATGATATATATCACAATATTTTTCAGTAAATTCAATGAATGAATAGTTTATATAAAATACCATATGGGAAGGCCTAGTTCTTATTACATTTTAAATGATACCCTGATAGCAGAAGGCTAGTGGACCTGTCAGCCCACTGGGGGCAGAGCTGGCGGTCTGCTGGCCTTTTGCTCATCGTTTTTTCTGGCGATCCGCTGGTGAGTTACAGACAAACAACCCTCCATTTTGTCACTCATTCCGAAACATATTACTTTCTTTATCCGTTCATACTTCTTCAGTCATTTTCACCAGCCAACAATTTTTTGTCTTTAAATGACCAAGTCATTTTTCACCTTGAAAGCCTTCTACCCTGAACTTCTTCTGTTTAGCGGCTGATGTGATTTAGCATGGCATTTCATGTTATCTTCTGAATATCCAAGCCCAGTTCTACTAAAGATGATGGTGGTCCAGAAGTGGCACACTGATCTACATGTTTAGGTGCTAATGAAAATAATTTACAATGGCCGGTTTTGTTTCTGTATTCACTAAAATAAATGCAGGTATTTTATGGATGTTGCTGATTATTCTGAGCGTCCTGACGGCACTTACTTTCCATCACTGTTATGAAGGTACATTGACTACATTGAACCATACTTACATTGTATGTGACTAATGGCAGACACTTGCTTTACATCATATGTTGCCTCAGGTCCTGTTGACATACCTGAGCTAAGAGTGATGTTGCTGTGTGTGCATTGCTAAATGTAAAACCCAATGTCAACTAAAAAATCTTTCTGCTAAATCTCCCAGGATAATATTTCATCACTGTGTTCCCACAGATCCTGTTGTGATTCCTGAGCTGAGAGTGATGATGTTGGGGAAGACTGGAGCTGGAAAGAGTGCATCAGGAAACACCATCCTTGGCAGAGAGGCATTTAAGTCTGAAGCATCAGCTTTTCCTGTGACCAAGTCCTGCGATAGTCAAAGTGGAGTTGTGGAAGGACGAAACATCACTGTAATTGACACACCAGCAATCACAACAGGGAAGGCTGCATGGATGTCGGAAAAGGTAGACCCAGGACCCCATGTTTTCTTATTGGTGATTCCACTGCGTAGATTCACAGAAGAGGATGGAAAAGAAGTGAAGTGGATCCAGAGCAACTTTGGCGAGGAGGCCCTGAAGTTCACCATCGTCTTGTTCACTGGAGGAGACCAGATGGACCAAAAAAACGCAGAGCAATTTCTGCATGAGAGCTCTGGACTTCAGACTCTGGTTAGAAGCACTGGTGGAGGATATCACATCTTTGATAATAAAAACCCCAGAGGGCGCGGACAGGTCAAAGGGCTGCTGGAGAAGATAGAGCTGCAACTGAGAAAGAACATGGGTTACTCCTACTCCTATGGCCTGCATGAACAGGTGACAACAGCTGTAAGGGCGGAAGAGGAGAGGAAGAGAAGTGAAGAGGAAGAAGAGAGGAAGAGGCTGAAAATGGAAAGAGACATACAAATCAATGAATCAATAAAAACTATGGAGAAAAGGATCGAGCAGAAGATTATGGAGCAGATGGAATTGAAAATGATAAACAGGGATGCAAATGCAACCACTACCTTGAATGAATTTAGGGAGATCGTCAAGGCTACAACAGAGCAGGGTGGGAATAGTCTGCAAGAACAGGTGAAAACAGCTGTAAGGGAGGAAGAGGAGAGGAAGAGGAGAGAAAATGAAGAGAATGAAGAGGCTACAACAGAGCAGGATGGGAATAATCTGCAAGAACAGGTGAACACAGCTGAAAGGGAGGAAGAGGTGAGGAAGAGGAGAGAAAAGTTAGAGGAAGAGAAAGAAGAGGCTACATTAGAGCAGGGTGGGAATAGTCTGCAAGAACAGCTGAAAACAGCTGAAGGGGAGGAAGAGGCTACAACTGACCAGGGTTGGAATTTTCTTATTTACCTTGTTGGTGCTGTATGCGGCCTAATTGGATTGGCTGGATTGTGTTTCCCTGAATCATCACAGATCTTCAAGTCTCCACTTGTTTGTCTGAGTTACCTGCCTGGGGTTGTGAGTGGCTTGATTGGAATGGCTAGACTGTTTTTCTATACATTAAGGGAGGTTGTCAAGGCTACATTTTTTTGTCTGCGTTATCTGTCTGGGGTTGTGATTGGATTCATTGGATTTTGGATTCTTGGAAATGAATATAATAAAAACAAAGGAAATGACATCGAAGACAAAACCTGAAAAAAAGTAAGGCCAAGATCGACCGTAAGACAGATATCATCTACTGAACTTATTCACCATCAGATGCACCTGCACTGAAAAGCGTTGTTTCCAATCAAGAGACGTGCGCTTTCTAACATTGCATTCTGTTACTTAATGGTTAAAAATGAACATATTTAGCAATTATTGTAATAATCATTCATTTTGTTGTTATTTGAATTTGCTGTTGCATGTGAAGAAGGCTATTGATGAACTTGTATCCATTGTACAGTTAGATGAGCTTTGACAGCCTGCACCTGCATTTAGCTTTCACTGTGGAAAAGTTTCAAAACACTTTCAATTCATGATTGATATAATTTCTACTGTCAATCATTTTTTTATGTACTTTTATGTCATTTTTTAAGTAGTTGTTTAACCCTCCTATTATGTTTGGGGTCAATTTGACCCTTTTCAATGTTTAACGTCTCTAAATAAATGATTGGCATAGTTTTTTTTGCTTCATATTTAATGACTTTTCCTAATCTAATGGGGAGAACTGGGTAAACACAAAATTAACATGATGATATGTTTTCAATGTCCTGTACACATGCTTTACGCATAGGTGTTGTTTGGGGTCAATTTGACCCCAGGCTGTTTTAATTGTATAAAATATATAAGAAATATAAACTTTTTTTATCACATTGTTACTATTCTTGATTACAGAAATAGTTTTCTATTCCATATGTTATAGATAACAACAATATGTACTTAGAAATAATATGAAGCCATAAAACACCAGAAGGATATCTCTTTCCAATTTTAAGTCAATCAGTGAGATTTGATGGTGATCTGCATATTTCTCCATAGTAGCGTAACATGTATCCTGGATGTATAAGGGGGGTGGGTGGGGGTATTGTTTTATTTTTAAGGGCTATTTAGGTAGTCAACAAACAAACCTAAAGTACCTGACACATAAACTTGAGTAAAAAAAATATTATAATCATTTTTTGGAGGTTTAAATTGCTGGGGTCAAATTGACCCCAAGCATAATAGATGTGGGTAAAATTTGAACATAATAGGAGGGTTAATGTGTATGAACACACACACACACACACACAAACACACACGCACAGTTAGTGTGTAATTATGTTGTGTGATGTTCTCCAATTATTTCCCATTGTGGGTTCTATTTTAGCTTTGATTGCTAACAGTTTGATTTATGATTTTTCCTCATTATATGTTGAAGCACACTGTCTGCTGCCCCCTGGTGGTGATCTGCTTGTCATAACTAAGCTTAGCTCCCTGCGCCCCCTAGTGCTGATAGGGCTTATTGTCTTCTGCTGGCTTCTTCTCTCATTCAGGATGTAAATAAATACCTTTACCTCTCCTTATCCTTCCTCTAATGCTATCTCCTCTATCTAGTACTTAACTCGCACTAACAGTAGTAACATTCCTGCATTTTTTTTATTTCTTATGTAAAATAGTATTTATTGTTACACTAGGTCTCTATTGCTCGTAGCTTGATTGTTCTCTCATTTGTACATCACTTTGGATAAAAGCGTCTGCTAAATGACTAAATGGCGTCTGACACATCTCAATGCCAAAGGTTTACAACATGGTTCTGTTTCTTGATTGTCAGGTCCATATAAAACCAGAGCCATAAAGGGTCAGAACCATTGAGGGGGAATTGAGGGCCAAAAAGAATTTGTTGTGTCACATTAAAGTAACACTATGCAACAATTTGACACTTTTTGAGAAATGGTTTTATAGGCAACTAGTTTTGGTAGCATCCTCAAATTCATTTTGATAGCATATGGTCATGTGAAGGACAGATAAACACGTGTCTTCCCCACTAGCCATCCAGGATATGCCCTATGTAGTTTTGTGTAACGGGCTGGTACACCCTGCAAAAATGGAAGAAAAGCTTTCGCACGCATGACATTGCCAGCTAAACTGCCAAAATACACCAGTTAGTGTGTTGGCAAGCTTCTATCAGTGTCAGCTGGGCTGTTTGGGGTGTTTGCAAGGTTTTTGCATACCCTTTAGGTAGTTAGCGTACTCGTTTTGGAACAGAACTCCGTATTGCTGCTTTAACAGATGTATACATGTTGAACTTGGATATTATTTGTACTTTGAAAAATCTACCCAAGGCAAACTAAGTAGTTCTACAAATTCACCACTAGAGGGCCTGCTCTGATAATTTTTAGTTAAACCAGTACATCACATGACCACAGGGACTCCTCCTAATATGATGTTTTCTGTTGGTGATACAGATGACTTGTGCAAAAATGTATGAATGTACACATGCATGCCGTTTCAGTGGACAGATGCATTCACATTAAAGTTAGATACAGGTCACATGTCATTTGAGACCATTCAGCTTTGATGATTAAAATGCAGGTTTATGTTGTGCCTGTATAGACATATTTATATATATATATATATATGTGTGTGTGTGTGTGTGTGTGTGTGAGTGTGTGTGTGTGTGTGTGTGTATATATATATATATATGTGTGGACAGTGATACAGCGAATACACACATACAAATATACTGTATAAATATAATTATATGTATGTCAACATTTTAATAAACATAATTGAATGCGGAGTCTCTCAAGCATTTACAGTATATAACTGTCATGGGTGTTATCTTGTCAATTTCCCAAAATTCATTTACTCATAGGGATTTTGTTTTTAAAAACGGGACGTGCAAAATGCTAATCCAGCCGTGATATGTGTGTATTGATTGATTGTCAGTCCTAGCTTAGAACTGCTGCAGGGTAATGTCAAACATTGATTTTTACAGCTTTTTGTAAAAGCAGCCTTGCAACACGATCACGCATCACCACTTAGGTTCATTCACCGACAGTCTCCTCCATCAGTCTCCTCCATCAGCCTCCTTCATCAGTCTCCATCAGTCTCCATCATCAGTCTCCATCAGTCTCCTCCATCAGTCTCCTCCATCAGTCTCCTCCATCAGTCTCCTCCATCAGCCTCCATCAGTCTCCTCCATCAGTCTCCTCCATCAGTCTCCTCCATCAGCCTCCATCAGTCTCCATCAGTCTCCTCCATCAGTCTCCTCCATCAGTCTCCTCCATCAGTCTCCATCAGTCTCCTCCATCAGTCTCCATCAGTCTCCTCCATCAGTCTCCTCCACCAGTCTCCTCCATCAGTCTCCTCCATCAGTCTCCTCCACCAGTCTCCTCCATCAGTCTCCTCCATCAGTCTCCTCCATCAGTCTCCTCCACCAGTCTCCTCCATCAGCCTCCATCAGTCTCCATCAGTCTCCTCCATCAGTCTCCTCCATCAGTCCCCTTCATCAGTCTCCATCAGTCTCCTCCATCAGTCTCCATCAGTCTCCATCAGTCTCCTCCATCAGTCTCCATCAGTCTCCTCCATCAGTCTCCTCCACCAGTCTCCTCCATCAGTCTCCTCCATCAGTCTCCTCCACCAGTCTCCTCCATCAGTCTCCTCCATCAGTCTCCTCCATCAGTCTCCATCAGTCTCCTCCATCAGTCTCCATCAGTCTCCTCCATCAGTCTCCTCCATCAGTCTCCATCATCAGTCTCCACCACCAGTCTCCTGTCTGGCCTAGTATGAGGAGTTAATAATTATACAGAAACTCAATACCACCCATCTCTCATACAATGGTTTTCACATCTTTTTGTAAAGTCACATTATTTGTATATGCCAAGATATATATAATTTGTCTTTAATCTTTTTAAACAACAGCCTACAACATAAGATTATTGGTATCGATTCACCATTAAGGCAAAAGACTCTCCTGGCTATTCACTAAATTATATAGAATGTAACCTGAAGTTTGAGAGTCTACCTGACAACAGAGGCTGATTGGCTGAATATTTGAATGTGAGGGGGTGGGGCTCTGAATATTCCTTTAGAGCATTAACTACCTGCCTGACTATTTGTTCCTCTGCACACTAACAAAGGTAAGATCAAAATATCTACTCAACACCATTAAACAATTACATAAACAAACAATTACTGATAGACAAAGTAATGGTTTTGGAAGCAGAGTGATTACATACTTAATTTAACTTGGTTGTACTTCAGATGTATGCCACTGTGATTCATTAGGCACGTGGGTAGGATGTGTAACATTAAGCCATTGTACTTGAGAGTAGATAGAGTGGTTCTCTACCCCCTCATATTCTCTCTGTATGCTTTCTTCGTACTGCGTTTGCTACCTTGCAGGACTAGACAGCTAGCTAACACTTGTCTTTGCAGAATACAGATTAAGATTTTCAAGTGAATCCACAATTCTTGTTTTTTTTGAGTTTACTGAAGTTATCAGCATGCAATTATTCAAAAAGGGCGTTTGATTTGGTAAAACTGTCTGGAACAGACATAAATAAAGAGTTACATACATTTCACGTCAAATAATGTGGCATAAAAGTAGCACGATACCACGAGGGCTAGCATAACTTGGCTGCTAAATACCGTAATAATAATATTCTTCTTAACTCTAGTTACGAAGTTCCCTGGACAATTCTGACATTCATGAAAGTTTTCTCATCTGGGATTTGTTCTTAACTTTGAACATAATTTAAGAAGGCTAAATAGCAGTCGTAAATCGGCCAGATTGGAGTGCGCCCATGTTCTTAAGGGCTGAATTTGTGAGAAATCATTGGTGAAATATTTCCAACAGACATCCTCGGATTTCAATAATTATAATAATAATAATAATAATAATAATAATAATAATAATAATAAATACGAGAATATTTGTATCATAAACAATTACGTTTCACATTTATAGTCTGATAAATTACTTACTGGCTTTCAAAATACATCTATCTGACTGATCTACATGCTAATGCTAAAATACACCTATCTTACTGATCTACATGTTCATGTGCTAATATTTTACAATGACTGGATTTGTTTCTGTATTCACTAAAATAAATGCAGGTATTTGGATGTTGCTGATTATTCTGGGCGTCCTGACAACACTTGCTCTCAGGTTCCATCACTATCCTGAAGGTACATTTAAGACCACATTTAACTATACTAACACTGCATCTGACTACATTGAACTACACTAACATTGCATCTGACTACATTGAACTATACTAACATTGCATCTGACTAATTACAGACACTTGCTTTACTGACACGTGCATTGCTAAATGTAAAACCCAGTGTCCACTACTAAATCTTTCTGCTAAATCTCTCATGATAATATTTCATCACTATGTTCCCACAGATCCTGTTGAGCTTCCTGAGCTGAGAGTGATGATGTTGGGGAAGACTGGAGCTGGAAAGAGTGCATCAGGAAACACCATCCTGGGCAGAGAGGCATTTAAGTCTGAAGCATTGGCTTTACCTGTGACCAAGTACTGTGATAGTCAAAGTGGAGTTGTGGAAGGACGAAACATCACTGTAATTGACACACCAGCATTCACAACAAGGAAGGCTGCATGTCTGGCGGAAAAGGTAGACGCAGGACCCCATATTTTCTTATTGGTGATTCCACTGCGTAGATTCACAGAAGAGGATGGAAAAGAAGTGAAGTGGATCCAGAGCAACTTTGGTGAGGAGGCCCTGAAGTTCACCATCATCTTGTTCACTGGAGGAGACCAGATGGACCAAAATAAATCTGAGCAATTTCTGAATGAGAGCTGTGGACTTCAGACTCTCGTTAATAGCACTGGTGGAGGATATCACAGCTTTGATAATAAAAACCCCAGACGGCACGGACAGGTCAAGGGGCTGCTGGAGAAGATAGAGCTGCTACTGAGAAAGAACATGGGTTACTCCTATTCCTATGGCCTGCATGAACAGGTGAAAACAGCTGTAAAGGAGGAAGAGGAGAAGAAAAGAAGAAAAGAGGAAGAGGAAAGGAAGAAAAGAGAAGAGGAAGGGGAGAAGAAGAGGATGAAAATGGAAAGAGACATACAAATCAATCAAGTGATGAAAAATATGGAGAAAAGGATCGAGGGGGAGATTAGAAGGCAGATGAAATTGAAAATGATGACCAGGATTGCAAATGCAACAGCTACCTTGAATGAATTAAGAGAGGTCGTCAAGGCTACAACAGAACAGATTGGGAATTGTCTGCAAGAACAGGTGAAAACAGCTGAAGGGCAGGAAGAGGAGAAGAAGAGAAGAGAAGAGGAAGAGGAGATTAAGAGAAGAAAAGAGGAAGAGGAGAGGAAGAGGCTGGAAATGGAAAGAGACATACAAATCAATCAAGTGATGAAAAATATGGAGAAAAGGATCAAGCGAGAGAACAGAGGGCAGATGAAATTGAAATTGATGACCAGGATTGCAAATGCAACAGCTACCTTGAATGAATTAAGGGAGGTTGTCAAGGCAACAACAGAGCAGAGTGGGAATAGTCTGCAAGAACAGGTCACAACAGCTGAAGGGGAGGACGAGGCTAAAACAGGGCAGAGTGGGACTTTTCTTATTTACCTGGTTGGGGTTGTGAGCGGCTTGATTGGATTGACTGGACTGTTTTTCCTTTTATTAAGGCGGGTCGTCAAGGCTACATTTTATTTTCTGAGTTACCTGTCTGGGGTTGTGATTGGATTATTGGATTTTGGAATCTTAAAAATGCCTATGAAGAACACTAAGGCTATGACAAAGAAGCCAAAACCCAAGAAAAAAAAATAAGGCCAAGATCGACTGTAAAACAAATTTCATCTACTGAACTTATTCACCATCAGAAGCACCTCCACTGAAAAGCGGAACTTGTTTCCAATCAAGAGACGTGCGCTGTCTAACATTGCATTCTGTGGATTTTCATCTATCTATTACTTAATGGTTTGATAGTTTGCCTACCAGGAGAAGGTGGGCGTGGAAGATGCCATCGTTTACCTTATGCACAGGGCTCACTCTTATCTGGACAAGGGGAAGGGTGCTGTGAGAATCATGTTCTTTGATTTCTCCAGTGCCTTTAACACCATCCAGCCCCTCCGACTGAGTGACAAGCTTGTGCAGATGGGTGTGAACGTCCACCTGGTATCATGGATCACCGACTACCTGACGGAGAGGCCACAGTTTGTCAGGCTATAAGACTGCGTATCTGAGACTGTGTTGTGCAGCACCGGCGCTCCACAGGGGACTGTGCTCTCACCTGTCCTGTTCACCCTGTACACATCGGACTTCACCTACAACACGGAGTCATGCCACATCCAGAAGTTCTCTGATGACTCTGCTGTTGTGGGATGTATCAGGGATGGACAGGAGGGTGAGTACAGGAGCCTGGTGGACAACTTTGTTCAGTGGTGCAGACACAACCACCTGCAGCTGAACACCTCTAAGACCAAGGAGATGGTGGTGGACTTTAGGAGGCCTCGGCCTCCTCTGCTACCAGTCTCCATCGAGGGGTTCAGTATGGAGGTGGTCAACACTCACAAATACCTAGGAGTGCATCTGGACAATAAACTGGACTGGTCAGCCAACATTGATGCAATCTACAAGAAGGGTCACAGCCGGCTCTACTTCCTGGGGAGGTTGAGGTCCTTCAATGTCTGCAACAAACTCCTGCGCATGTTTTACCAGTCTGTGGTTGCCAGCGTCCTCTTTTATGCTGTGGTGTGCTGGGGAGGCAGCATTAAGAAGAGGGATGCGGGGCGACTGGACAGGCTGGTGAGGAAGGCGGGAGCTGTTGTGGGCACCGAACTGGACTGCCTAACAACGGTGGAAGAGAGAAGGACCCTGAGTAGGTTGCTGACTATCTTGGACAATGTCAACCACCCACTACACAATACTGTCAACAGACAGAAGAGCATATTCAGTGGCAGACTCCTGTCACTGTCATGCTCATCGGACAGGCTGAGGAAGCCCTTTGTCCCCAGGGCCATTCAGCTTTTTAACGCCACGCAGAAGGGGAGGGGGAGGGAGATGGACTTCTCTGCATGAGTCCACCTCAGTCTGCCCTCCCCTGCTCATCCCATCTCATCTCATCCCAGCCCCATGCACAGACTTTACCACCTACATATTCTGCACTATCACTTTGCTCTTTGCACTTTCCAAACACACACACACACACACACAAGCACAAGATCACTATCTTGCACTACCCATCCTCACAAGCACAAGGACATTATATATATTTTTTGCACTCTCCACACCAGCAGCATAAGATCACTTTTCACTTTTCACTTTCCTCCTAGCACCGACACTGTCAAAATCATTGCACTCTGTACAATAGGGTCAGACCCTTTCCTGCATCTGGAAACACTCTGTGTGAATATGTTCTCCCTATGTGTATGTATATGTGATTTATGTATGTATGTCGGTGAGGTGTATAAGTGTATATGTGTATTTGTGTATGTGTATAAGATACTGGATGACCTAAATTTCCCTCGGGATTAATAAAGTATCCATCTATCTATCTATCTATATTTAGCAATTATTGTAATAATCATTCATTTTGTTGTTATTTGAATTTGCTGTTGCATGTGAAGAAGGCTATTGATGGACTTTTATCCATTGTACAGTTAGATGAGCTTTGACAGCCTGCACCTGCATTTAGCTTTCACTGTGGAAAAGTTCCAAAACACTTTCAATTCATGATTGATATAATTTCTACTGTCAATCCTTTATGTACTTTTATGTCATTTTTAAGTAGTTGTTTAATGTGTATGAACACACACACACACACACAAACAAACACACACGCACAGTTAGTGTGTAATTATGTTGTGTGATGTTCTCCAATTATTTCCCGTTGTGGGTTCTATTTTAGCTTTGATTGCTAACAGTTTGATTCATGATTTTTCCTCATTATATGTTGGAGCACACTGTCATAACTGAGCTTAGCTCCCTGCGACCCCTAGTGCTGATAGGGCTTATTGTTTTCTGCTGGCTTCTTCTCTCATTCAGGATGTAAATAAATACCTTTACCTCTCCTTATCCTTCCTCTAATGTTATCTCCTCTATCTAGTACTTAACTTGAACTAACAGTAGTAACAATCCTGCATTTTTTTATTTCTTATGTAAAATAGTATTTAGTGTTACACTTGGTCTCTATTGCTCGTAGCTTGATTGTTCTCTCATTTGTACTTCACTTTGGATAAAAGCGTCTGCTAAATGACTAAATGTAAATAAATAAAATGAAAATAAAAACAACAAACTCAGCCATTGTCATTGTCACTCAAAAGTAACACTGTTTAACAAAAAAAGAAGAAAAAAGTAGTAGATTCCTTTAAAACTTTTCTGTTCATTGAAATATTATTTTGTAAACTGCTTTTTCTCATGTGTGTGAAGAGATGCAAGAGTTTATCACTTAGTTCTTTTCAATGGGGCATCACCCACTGGTGGCGTCTGACACGCCTCAACGCCAAAGGTTTACAACATGGTTCTGTTTCTTGATTGTCAGGTCCATATAAAACCAGAGCCATAAAGGGTCAGAACCATTGAGAGGGAATTGGAGGGAAGAGTGACCCTGCACATATCTGGTTAACATGGTCTCTAGTAGAAATTACTCACTCTAACATACCCCTTGGGTTTAGCTGCGTGTGTTGCAAGCCAAAGTTCCTGTATATGCCAGTCTGAAGCATATGTGCAGGGTCACTCTTCCCTCCAATTCCCACATAGAACCATTGAGGGGGAATTGAGGGCCAAAAAGGATCAGTTGTGTCACATTAACAGATGTATACATGTTAAACTTGGATATTATTTGTATTTTGAAAAATCTACCCAAGGTAAACTAAGTAGCTCTACAAGTTCACCACTAGAGGGCCTGCTCTGATAATTTTTTTTGTTGAACTAGTACATCACATGACCACAGGGAGTCCTCCTAAATATAATGTTTTCTGTTGGTGATACAGATGACTTGTGCAAAAATGTATGAATGTACACATGCATGCTGTTTCTGTGGACAGATGCATTCACATTAAAGTTAGATACAGGTCACATGTAATTTGAGACCATTCAGCTTTGATAATTAAAATGCAGGTTTATTTTGTGCCTGTATAGACATATTTTTATATATATATGTGTGTGTGTGTGTGTGTGTGTGTGTGTGTCTATATATATATGTGGATAGTGATACAGCGAATACACACATACACATATACTGTATAAATATAATTATATGTATGTCAACATTTTAATAAACATAATTCAATGCGGGGTCTCTCAAGCATTTACAGCATTTATATAACTGTCATGGGTGTTATCTTGTCAATTTCCCAAAATTCATTTACTCATAGGGATTTTGTTTTTAAAAACGGGACGTGCAAAATGCTAATCCAGCCGTGATATGTGTGTATTGATTGATTGTCAGTCCTAGCTTAGAACTGCTGCAGGGGTAATGTCAAACATTGATTTTTACAGCTTTTTGTAAAAGCAGCCTTGCAACACGATCAGGCAACACCACTTAGGTTCATTCACCGACAGTCTCCTCCATCAGTCTCCTCCATCAGTCTCCTTCAGTCTCCTCCATCAGTCTCCATCATCAGTCTCCATCAATCTCCTCCATCAGTCTCCTCCATCAGTCTCCATCAGTCTCCTCCATCAGTCTCCTCCATCAGTCTCCATCATCAGTCTCCATCAATCTCCTCCATCAGTCTCCTTCAGTCTCCATCAGTCTCCTCCATCAGTCTCCATCAGTCTCCATCAGTCTCCTCCATCAGTCTCCATCAGTCTCCTCCATCAGTCTCCTCCATCAGTCTCCTCCATCAGTCTCCATCAGTCTCCTCCATCAGTCTCCTCCATCAGTCTCCATCAGTCTCCTCCATCAGTCTCCATCAGTCTCCTCCATCAGTCTCCATCAGTCTCCTCCATCAGTCTCCTCCATCAGTCTCCTCCATCAGTCTCCTCCATCAGTCTCCATCAGTCTCCTCCATCAGTCTCCATCAGTCTCCATCAGTCTCCTCCATCAGTCTCCTCCACCAGTCTCCTCCATCAGTCTCATCCATCAGTCTCCTTCAGTCTCCTCCATCAGTCTCCTCCATCAGTCTCCTCCATCAGTCTCCTTCAGTCTCCTCCATCAGTCTCCATCAGTCTCCATCAGTCTCCTCCATCAGTCTCCATCAGTCTCATCCATCAGTCTCCTCCATCAGTCTCCTCCACCAGTCTCCTGTCTGGCCTAGTATGAGGAGTTAATATTTATACAGAAACTCAATACCCACCTTCTCTCTCATACAATGATTGTCACATCTTTTTGCACATTATTTAACATTTAACCTATGCCAAGATATATACAATTTGTCTTTAATCTTTTTAAACATCAGCCTACAACATAAGATTATTGTAAGCGATTCACCATTAAGGCAAAATACTCTCCTGGCTATTCACTAAATTATACACGGTGTGACCTGAAGTCCAGAGTCTACCTGACAACAGATGCAGATTGGCTGAATATTTGGATGGTGAAGGCTGCATTCATTGTAGGACTATTTTATCAGAAGCTGATTGGATGAATTTTACTACAGGTGCTGAGGGGGTGGGGCTCTGAATATTCCTTTAGAGCGTTAACTACTCGCCTGACTATTCGTTCCTCCTGCACACAACCACAGGTAAGACGCTCAAAATATCTACTCAACACGATTAAACAATTACATAAACAAACAAGTACGCATAGACGAAGTGAGTACAACAGAAACTCCCCCAGTGTTGATGGACCAGTAAGGCATGAAGTCATGTTTATGAAATCCGTTGCTATGGTGGTTCCTCTGGGCCTCTGCTTACTGTGTGTTACTAGGGTGAAAGTAAGAGGAAACGTAGTGACATTAAATAAAACAAGTATAATTAATGTATTGGTGACATGTTTTGAGCCATGTGCTTGACATTATACAGAACATTTTTCTGGAAGTGATCAGGCATGCAAAGAGACGCTGTGTGTGTGTTCTGTGTAGAGCTAAATCGAGACGCTGTGTGTCTTAAAGCATAACAGGTCATAACAGGTTCTGAAGTGCTGTTTACCAGTTGTGCTCGTCAGTGTCATGCGACTCTGTGGAAACTTGTCTGACAAGGTGGGGGATGTGAAATAAGCTCTTATTAAAAAGGGCGGAGAGGACTTGCACTTGAAAGAGGAAACCAACCAAAATATAAGTGCAGTGATTTAGGGCTAATGGGGAGGTCATCATATACAACAGAGTGAGGAAATACATTTAGGGAGTACACTTATATACAGTATATATACATACAGTATGTGTGTGTGTGTGTGTGTGTGTGTGTGTGGTTGTGTGTGTGTGTGTGTGTGTGTGTGTGTCCAGAGGCAAATTGCTGGTTTCTCTGAAATGTGATCATCAGAACTATACAAATAAATATAATTAACAACAATAACAACAATAACATAACAGTTAACAAAGATGTAACAAAACAGGATGGTGACTGTATACACATATGTGTTTTTGGCAACATAAACACAAAGCATTACTCGCTGAATCAGAGGGCTGTACTACGCAGGGAGTTTAAACACACTCAGATTTAACTCTGGGTTATCAAGGGAAGTCAGGGTTCACAAACCGTGATTGCCTAAATTTGTGTAAAACTGAAATGGTAATTAAGTTAACCCTGTGTTAATTATTACTGTGTTACTGGTGCATTTTGTGATTGTATAATAAAGTGGCTGCTAGGTCCAAATCTGGCTGTAATAGCCCACTGTAATGGAAGAAACCTAAGACACTCTTTGTTCTGTGTCTAGCATGTTGAACTTGGATAATATTTCTACTGTGAAAAATATACCCATGGCAAACTAAGTAGTTTTACAAATTCGCCACTACAGGGCCCACTCTGATCATTTTCAGACCACAGGGAGCTCTCCTCTTTCTTTTTTTAGAGGAATGCTACAGTCATAGCAGTTTGTTGCAGAGACATGGTAGCTCATGCTGCAGTTATCTAAAAGAGATTCCTCGTCTTCATTTGTATTTATTTACCCCATATTGCAATTTTGTTAATTCGTCTTCCAGAAGGGTCAAATGTCAGTATTACCCTCTCTAACCCTCCTGTTCACCAGATTGGTCCAGTGTCCATCTCTAGAGAATGGCCACACATGACCACATGTGAGAAGGTGAAATCTTCCCCTTCTCACTGTGGCACGGAAAAGGGATGGTGCCCTTTAAGACAGACTCCCCCACCACAATGGTTGGGTCCAGGCTTCCCCCAACGACTGTGGTTGGCTCCATGAGAAGCTAATAGGACTTATTAAGCCCAATGGGCTACCCTATTTAAAGGGCGCCTCATGTTCATGAGGACAGACTTTCTTACCACTTGAGATGGCCATGGGAGAACTTTGTGAACAGGCATGAGAGACTGTGAAAGGCGTTTGCATTGAAGAAACACTTACCTGCTGTGAGGCTAAGTGTAATGGTATCTAGCTGTGTGGATACTAACCTGTGCTTTGTTTATATGTTCCTTCTGAACCTGTGCTTTGAAGAAGTTCCCAGTGAACCTGTGCTTTGTTAATATGTTCCTTCTGAACCTGTGCTTTGAATATGGTCCATGTGACCTGTGAATAGTTAATCTGCGCCTAGCATGCTCAATGATATGCCTAGTTCTCCCTAGTGTCTGTAGCACTTTGATTGCGGCCGTGTGTGTGTTTTTGATTATGTTTGTTTATTGTGTATATACATGTTTCGGGGTGGATACTAAAGAATCCCCCATGTAAATAAAGAATATATTTTTATATGGAAGCCACCATCTCCTGCACCCTTCCCAACTACACCATCCAGTCCAGTCGCGACCTCCCAAAACAACGTGGGGTGACCGCCCGGTCCCTCACACCCCACCACACATGAACATCTTAAACCAGGGCCAAGGACAAAGACTGCCATACTTACAGTTACAGTAGGTATAGTAACAGTAGCGTAGCTGCGTCAGTTATCGGACAGTTTGTTGAAAAATCGATATGCTAAATCTATTTATAGATTAACGTTATGTATAAGCTTACCTAAACTGACGGTTTTCGAGAGAGATATTTGTCCTTTTTAACTTGTACGACTCGTTTAACACCGCAAGAAAACGTATTTCTAAATATTCCTATTAATGTTTACGGTGACACGTTACATGAGTACGTTTTCGCCTGCGTCAATTATCGGACACTCTCACTTTGTTCCACTTACCCACTTACCGTGATCACTGAATTACCATTCCCTTACCATATGAATAGCTGTCATTTGCTAATGGGTGGGTCGTTAGGAGCTGAAACCTCTCTCAGAGACTGAAATGTGCAAGAGACTAGTTATATTCTCCTTACAATGTTCTTATTTATATTTTAGTTTCAAAAAATAAACTGTGTATAGGTTTCTGGGGATGTTATTTTTATGTCTCTCAGCCAAAACTGGCAGAGCTTTAAATGCAATTCCCCATAAAAAACACCTTATTCCCCACGGGGAAGCGTACATTTCTAAGGGTTAATTAATCAGTTTAAAAAAAAACATGGGATAGATAACACCTTTTCATTCACACTTAGTCACATTTAGTTTCCAGTCTTCCATGTATTCAAGGAAACAGGTGTTGTGTATTCCCACCAGACTGTATTTAAGGTGTGAAACTGCTACAGGTGTGAAACTCTGCAAAGCTCTGCTACAGGTGTGAAACCCTGCAAAGCGCTGCTACAGGTGTGAAACTCTGCAAAGCCCTGCTACAGGTGTGAAACCCTGCAAAGCGCTGCCACAGGTGTGAAACTCTGCAAAGCCCTGCTACA
>NC_045175.1:13486225-13496225 GCF_900700415.2 Clupea harengus | reverse complement strand
GAGAGGCCTGTGTGCAGTCAGAGAGGCCTACATGCAGAGAGGCATGTGTGCCAGGCAGAAATGCCTCTGTGTACAGATGAAGGTCAGGCCAAACAGAGAGGCCTGTTTTCTATAAACAAGGCTACACAGTTTCCACAGGGGCAGGCTTGCAAGGACAGCCAAATATTAATTAGGAAGGTTTATGCAAAAGGGGATGCAGAACTATCAAAGAGCAGGTAAGGAAAGTTCCCAGGAAAGAGCCCCGACATCATAACCGGGAGGGGTGACACTACTGATAAGGACACAGCTGCTCGGAATCTTGAAAGGTGCTTTGGCGTTTAGTGAGCAGAATATTGTGATTGGCTGAGCTTGGATAAAATGTATAGGTTTGAGAGAATATTCTGATTGGTTCAAACTTGGATAAGCTTTGGGGTTCTGATTGAAAAAGCAAAGTGACGAAATATGCCATTTAAGAGTTAGTGCACTGGTTTTAGAGCTCAGAGCTGATCCATGGACCACCACTCTCGATTTGAATGAAAGTGTGCGAGATTGAATAAACTTCAGTTCATCGCATTCGGCCTTCTGACTCTCATTGAAGTATCAACTCTAGGATTTGAAGGGGTTGTTTTCGCTACAACATGTAATAATAATAATAATTTATTTTATTTGTAATGCACCCTTCATTCAAAAGAATCTCAGAGTGCCAACATGTTAAAAACTAACTATAATAATACAATAAAATAAAAATGAATTAACATAAGCATAATAGAAAACTTTTTAACATTTTAACATACGATTTAACACAAGGCCAGAAATGCCTTCCTGAATAAAAATGTTTTTAGTCCAGCTTTAAAGGAGTCCAGCGTCTGCGTTGCCCTTAGGTGGTCAGGGAGGCTGTTCCATAAGCGTGGCGCTGCCGAGCAAAAGGCCCGGTCGCCCATGGTGCGGAGCTTTGTTTTGGGGACGCGGAGGAGCGAGCTGTTTGAAGACCTGAGGGTGCAGGTGGAGGTTTGGGGAGTAATTAATTCTTGCAGGTAGGGAGGTGCATGCCCATTTATGCATGTATGGGTGAGTATAAGGACTTTGTAGTCAATCCGGAAAGAGACAGGGAGCCAGTGTAGTGAGTGTAATATTGGTGTTATGTGCTCATATTTCCGGACCCTCATCAGGATCCTGGCAGCGCTGTTTTGGATGTATTGCAGCTTCTGGATGTTCTTGCCAGTGATCCCATAGAAAAGCGAATTACAATAGTCCAATGTGTGTGTGTGTTTGTGTGTGTCCCTCAGACATGTCTGTGGAGGTGAGCCCGTTGACCGTGATGGAGGGGGAGGAGGTCGACATGTTCTGCGGCTCCTGCGTCTTGAGCGAAGCGCCCACCTACACCTGGCTGAGAGACGGGCAGGTCTTGGCCAGCCTGGAGCGGACCAATCAGCTGCTGCTGGAGCCGGCTCGTGTGGACGACATGGGTACTTACTCCTGCAGGATCCAAGGTCACGAGGCCACACCCTCTCATTCTGTCAGGCTGACAGTGACGTGTGCAAAAATAGGTTGGTACTTGCTAGTCTGTGTAATATGAACTCATTTTAATAAGAAGTAATATGAACATTCTCATCTTTTGACTTCTCTCGTACACATGTGTGTCCTGTATCTTGGGCCTGTGTGTAGCAATACCTCCACACAACCTGGTCTTTAATGTGTGTGTGTGTGTGTGTGTGTGTGTGTGTGTGTGTGTGTGTGTGTGTGTGCATGTGTGTTTGTGTGTGCCTTTCACAGATCCTCCAAAGAATACAACAGCCATTGTCTTGGGGAGATCACTACAGTATGCTACTCTGACCTGCAGCAGTGATGCCAACCCACCAGTGGAGAACTACACCTGGTTTAAGGTGAATGAGTCCACTCCAGTAGGATCAGGACAGCAGTACAGCATCACTAACATCGGATCTGAGGATGGAGGACAGTACTACTGTGAGGCCAGGAATAAAGCTGGTGCTCAGAATTCATCTCCAATCTTAATTGCTCTGCAAGGTAGGTGATATTGAGCTTTCACTGCAAAGGGCAACTAAATATTCTTATACACCGCCAAAACGATAAAATTGTCTCAAGGTGCTTTACAGAGCCTTGTGCCTGGACCCCCTTAGAGCAATTACAATGAAAAAAGGTCATGAAATTGTTACTGCTACAGGTTACAGGTTATTTTAATTATAATTTTGGTCACACTTTAGCGGTCCCCTATAGACGATCTAAAGGTGCTCAGATTGTAAACAAACTATCTGTTGAAACTCTGTTAACTACAATTGATGGTTAAGGTTAAGGGTTGGGTTTGGATAAGGTGATGCTCAGTGAACAATTAGAAAGACTGAACTTTAGTTTTGACAAACCATCTGTAAAGTCTCTGCAGACGGACTATGTCAATAAAGTGTTATTATTTCCCTCAGGGAAGGCAGGTGTTTCAGAAGCAGTGGTCATGGGCATTACGGCGGCCATTGTGTGTGTTGCTCTTGCTGGGGTTGCTGTGTTCTGTGGAATGAAAAGGTTAGGTGACTTACTTGTTTTTTTCTTCTACAATAGTGAATTATTTACAGTCATAGTGTTTACAAAAAAACAACCGTTAAATAAGACAACCGCAACAGAAAAAAAACACAGCACACAAAATTGTGACCACCACTGGTCACTTTTGTGTGAGTGGAACAGGCGGTTAGTATGCAAGTGGAACAGGCGGTTAGTATGCAAGTGTGTGCAGTGAATAAGTGTTTAGTCCTTAGACGTGGGTAAAACAAGAGTAAGGTACAATACTTATTATGAAGTCGACACTTCATTTGAATTAACTTTACAAACATACGTGTTTATTTGTGTTGTTTTTATTTATCTATTTGTTTTTATTTATTTGTTGCTTTAGGAGGCATAGGAAGCCAGAGAGTGGCGGCAGTGCAGCTGTTGCCAAGGTGATGAGTGCTGACAATGCTACTGTACTGACTTCCACTGACAGCACCCCAGACAATGCTGTATCAATTATCTATTCATTGTCAGACTTTCATCTGTCCATCTGTCTATCTATCCATCTGAGATTTCTTTCTCTCTTTCTCCCTCCATCTCTCTCTCTCTACAGGTATTAAATTACAGTATATATATAACCCATGACCTTGGTGTTTTTTAGCATGTTTGCACCTTGCTATAGCAGCATGACCTTGGTATTGTTAGCATGTTAGCACCTTGCTATAGAAGCATGACCTCTGTGTTGTTAGCATGTTAGCACCTTGGTATAGCAGCATGACCTCCTTGTTGTTAGCATGTTAGCACCTTGCTATAGCAGCATGATCTCGGGGTGGTTAGCATGTTAACACCTTGCTATAGCAGCATGACCTCAGTGTTGTTAGCATGTTAGCACCTAGCTATAGCAGCATGACCTCTGTGTTGTTAGCATGCTAGCACCTTGCTATAGCAGCATGCCCTTGGTGTTGTTAGCATGTTAGCACCTTGCTATAGCAGCATGCCCTTGGTGTTGTTAGCATGTTAGAACCTCGCTAGCAGTTGGATTACAAGGTGAGCTGCAAGAACACAGTTATGTGTTTCTCATCATGGGAGGCTTTTATGTAAAAATAATAAAGTTTGTTTATTTCTTTCATTCGCTTGGTACATTCCACATGTCAATAATCAATCTGCAAAAGGAATACAATTAGAATTAAAAAGATAATGCCAAATTTCTCAACATTTGACATTTCTTTTTCACTCTGTTTCTAGGAAGCACGTCCCATCCCAGGAGATAGTACTTACATAGCACTGGCCTTCAAATCCCATAACTCTGAGTACGAGACACTTGCGGTAAGTATGCTGCCATTCAGTTTCAGTGCTATACTATGTGTGTTTGAGTATGCATGTCTCACCGAATCACATTGAATAAAACACTCAAGATGACAAGTGTGCAGGTCTTTAGGTCACACCTCCTCGAAGTAGAAACAAATGTGTCCCTTGCACCAGTGAAAAACGGATGCAGTACAGAGTATGACCAGTAGAGGGCGAAGAGCAGCTTAACACTTCCAACCCCAAGGCTTTTTTTTGACTATGTTAGGTAGTCTGCCATGCCTGATATTTTTGTATATTTCACCTAACTAAAAACCATGAGGCAAAAGTGGCGTTTATGATTATATTCTAGAACACCTCAGCAATAATAAAATGAGAGTAAAAGGAATGTAGTAAAAAACGTTTTTTATTAAAATGAAATCTAAAGACACAAACTCACAAAGATCCATCCCTGCTTTAATTGACGTCTGCATACACAGTATTAATATACACTGCATGTATGTGTACATTTGTATTTATTTAGCTTCATTGATTTGTTATTGTATTGGTTTTTACACTTGTCTTGTTTACTTTTTGCACAGAATGCCAGGAGCGAGACGAATGACTACACCGACGAGCCGGTCGGTGGAATCTACGAGACCTTGGATGAGAAGACAAACAGTGGCTGATGTGGCCGGAAGTGTCCTTGTGTGTGGTGGGGGGAGGGGGGTGCATGTAGGTATGTGGAAAACAAAATGAAGAGATGAAGAAAAAGTAAAGTTTTTTGCCGTTGTTTTGCGTTTACTAAATTTCATATGTATACATTTGTAATGATCTGTTTGTCTTCATCTCTCTCTGCTTGTCAGCTTACTGTTATAGTTGTATTCAGATTCATTCACCAGTAGTTGCTTGGTTCCAGATATCATGCTTAAAGCTTAAAGAGTGTCTTGTAAAAGCTTACAGCTTGGATTGAGTGATATTTCCCTGAGTGTCATGTTAAAGTTTAAAGCTTGGATTGAGTGATACCTCCCTGAGTGTCATGTTAAAGTTTAAAGCTTGGATTGAGTGATATTTCCCTGAGTGTCATGTTAAAGTTTAAAGCTTGGATTGAGTGATATTTCCCTGAGTGTCATGTTAAAGTTTAAAGCTTGGATTGAGTGATATTTCCCTGAGTTTCATGTAAAATTGTAATGCTTGGATTGAGTTTTTTTTAACTGTGTTCAGATAGGAGGTTTTAAAGTGAAAAAACACGTTTTTGTTGACAAAAATAAAACTCTCTTATTCACTGTGTGTGTGTGTGTGTGTTTGTATTGTTGCCACCTGCTGGGAAATAATAGTCATCGCACCTCAAAAGCTAAAAACCTGTTGTTTGTAATTATATCCAGCTAAACAAACAGGTGATCCTCAGCATTGATATCTATATTAAAGGTGTGATGGGGTGATCCTCAACACTGATATCTATATTAAAGGTGTGATGGGGTGATCCTCAACACTGATATCTATATTAAAGGTGTGATGGGGTGATCTTCAACACTGATATCTGTATTAAAGGTGTGATGGGGTGATCCTCAACACTGATATCTATATTAAAGGTGTGATGGGGTGATCCTCAGCACTGATATCTATATTAAAGGTGTGATGGGGTGATCCTCAACACTGATATCTATATTAAAGGTGTGATGGGGTGATCCTCAACACTGATATCTATATTAAAGGTGTGATGGGGTGATCCTCAGCACTGATATCTATATTAAAGGTGTGATGGGGTGATCCTCAACACTGATATCTATATTAAAGGTGTGATGGGGTGATCCTCAGCATTGATATCTATATTAAAGGTGTGATGGGGTGATCCTCAGCATTGATATCTATATTAAAGGTGTGATCCTCAGCATTGATATCTATATTAAAGGTGTGATGGGGTGATCCTCAACACTGATATCTATATTAAAGGTGTGATGGGGTGATCCTCAGCATTGATATCTATATTAAAGGTGTGATGGGGTGATCCTCAGCATTGATATCTATATTAAAGGTGTGATGACTGTCTGGCTGACCTGACAGCACAATGTGATGGGGTGATCCTCAACACTGATATCCGTATTACTGTGTGTGAGCGTGTGTGTGTATGTGTGTCCCTGCGTTTGTGTGTCAGGCGTGTGTTTGTGTGTGTGTGCGCGTGCGTATGTGCATGTTCATGTGTGTGTGACGTAGTATGTGTGTGTGTGTGACATATGTGTGTGTATTTGCTATACAAATGTGTGTGTGTGTAGGTGAGTGTGTGTGTGTGTGTGTGTGTGTGTGTGTTTGTGTGTGTTAGTGTGTGTGTGTGTGTGTGTGTGTATTTGAGTGTGTGTGTGTGTGTGTGCGTGTGTGCATTTCAGTGTGTGTGTGTGTGTGTGCATTTGAGTGTGTGTGTGTGTGTGTGTGTATTTGCTATTTTCTGGGCTGCTGCAGGCTCACAGAAGCTGTGAGATCAGGCTGTTTGATAAGCCGGAGTAGAGTAGAGTAGTTCACTACGTCTGTTGAGGTTTGAGTTTTGAACCATGGTTTTAAAGTTGCTTACATTTGCCAAAAATTCAGAGCATGATGTCAGAATCACCAAAACACCAAAACATCTGGCAATCAACTCCAAAGAGTTAAGGAATAGTTAGCACACACACACTCACACACACACACACACACACACACACACACACACACACACACACACACACACACACACACACACACACACACACACACACAATGTCACTACAAGTTTGCAGGGTCATAGGATAAACATCAAACGAGGAAACTGTTACGCCAGAGGATGCCTGTGTGGGTGTGTGTGTGTGTGTGTTTATGTGTAAGTGAGTGTGTGTGTGTGTGTGTGTGTGTTTAGGTGTATATGTATGTGTGTGTGTATGCATGTATGTGTGTGTGTGTGTGTGTGTGTGTTAGTGTGTGTGTGTGTGTGTGTGTGTGTGTGTGTGTGTGTGTGTGTGTTAGTGTGTGTGTTAGTGTGTGTGTGTGTGTGTATGTGTGTGTGTGTGTGTGTGTGTGTGTGTTAGTGTGTGTGTGTGTATGTATGTATGTGTGTGTGTGTGTGTGTGTGTGTCTCTGTGTGTGTGTCTCTGTGTGTGTGATGGTTCCTGTCTTAAGAAAAGGGGTGTGGATAAATGAAGACGTTCATGTTCACAGAGTCATCTGTTCCTCAAACCGATGCTCTTACAGCAGCAGCACACAGCACCTCTGCAGATTACTGTATTATAACCAAGGTAAGTGTGTGTGTGTGTGTGTGTGTGTCTGTGTGTGAGCGTGTGTGTGTGTGTGTGTGTGTGTGTGTGTGTGTGTGTGTGTGTGTGTGTGAGTCTGTGTGTGTGTGAGCGTGTGTGTGTGTGTGTGTGTGTGTGAGTGTGTGTGTGTGTGTGTGTGTGTGTGTGTGAGTGTGTGTGTGAGTGTGTGTGTGTGTGTCTGTGTCTGTGTGTGTGTGAGCGTGTGTGTGTGTGTGTGTGTGTGTGTGTGAGCGTGTGTGTGTGTGTGTGTGTGTGTGTGAGTTTGTCAGTGAGTGTGTGTGAGTGTGAGTGTGTGTGTGAGCATGTGTGTGTGTAGGTTACTGTACCATAACCAAGGTAAGTGTGTGTGTGTGTGTGTGTGAGCATGTGTGTGTGTGTGTGTGTGCGTGTTTGAATGTGAATGGATAATGAGATTGAATATGGGCAATTAAAACAGGACACTGTCTTTGGCAAAAGGGACGTGGTGCAGATTATGAGGAGAGTCAGTTGTGTCCTAGGGTAATCAAAATGTCAATTCAAAGTTGAGAATCCACACACACACACCCATGCGCGGACACACAAATGTACACACACACACACACATGCACGCATGCACACTCACACACACGTACACACACACATACACACACACACACACACACACACACACACACACGCACAGTGTATACACAGTGTATATAGAAAAATCATTTTAGTTTTGTTCTTTGCTCACTCAGTGGATTCTTGTGCTTTCATTTGTGTGTCTGACACGACAGACTGGATCAGATTTAGCCTAGAAGAGGGTGATGATAGACTTGGTCTGGTGCAATGATAATCTTTTGAGTTTGGAGCATTTGATATCTGTATGGGTGATTGATAGACATGGTCTGGAGCAGATCCAGATCAGGGCGATGTTAAGCTTTTGAGTCTTGAGAAATGTTTATTGTTTTGGCGCTATTTAACTAAAATTGAATTTAATTGAGTTTGAGCATTTAATATTTTTGGTAGAATTGGTCTGGTATTCAGCTGCTGGAGCTTTGACTGGTTGCTGCGCTGCAGTTTCTCAGGAGGAAGTTCTCAGAATTATCTTGACGCCAATCGCTGAGTCACCAACTGCCAACAAACTCTTTCTCCCCCACATCTTCTCTGTCCACCTCTTCTCTGTCCACCTTTTCATCTTTCCCCTCTATTCTATTCCTTTCTCTTCTCCCGCTCCACCTCTTCTCTGTCCACTTATTTCTCCACTTTCTGTCCACCTCTTTCTCCCCCACTTCTTCTCTGTCCACCTTTTCATCTTTCCCCTCTATTCTATTCCTTTCTCTTCTCCCGCTCCACCTCTTCTCTGTCCACTTATTTCTCCACTTTCTGTCCACCTCTTTCTCCCCCACATCTTCTCTGTCCACCTCTTCTCTGTCCAGCTCTTCATCTTTCCCCTCTATTCTATTCCTTTCTCTTCTTCCGCTCCACCTTCTCTCTGTCCAGCTCTTCATCTTTCCCCTCTATTCTATTCCTTTCTCTTCTTCCGCTCCACCTCCTCTCTGTCCACCTCTTCATCTTTCCCCTCTATTCTATTCCTTTCTCTTCTTCCGCTCCACCTCTTTGCTCTCATCCTTTCCTTTCCCCCATCTTGTCTCTCTCCTCCTCTACCTCACTCTTCTATTTATTTCTACTCATTCACATCTTCTCTTTTAAACCCCTTCCCCTTTCTCTCAAACATGTTCTCTTCCACTTATGTCCCCTTTCCTCTCTTCTCCTCTCCTCTCTTCTCCTCTCCCTCTCTCCCTCTCTCTCCTCCCTCCTCCTCTCCCTCTCTCTCTTCTCCTCTCCCTCTCTCTCCTCCCTCCTCCTCTCCCTCTCTCTCCTCCATCCTTCTTTCCCTCTCTTTCCTCACTCCTCCTCTCCCTCTCTCTCTTCTCCTCTCCCTCTCTTTCCTCTCTTCTCCTCTCCCTCTCTCTCCTCCCTCCTCCTCTCCCTCTCTCTCTTCTCCTTTCCCTCTCTTTCCTCTCTTCTCCTCTCCCTCTCTCTCCTCCCTCCTCCTCTCCCTCTCTCTCTTCTCCTCTCCCTCTCTCTCCTCCCTCCTCCTCTCCTCCTCTCCCTCTCTCTCTTCTCCTTTCCCTTCCTCTCCTCACTCCTCCTTTTTTCCCCCATCTCCTCCCTTTTTCTTTCCATCTTTCCGTCGTCCTCCATTCCCCTACTGTCCCCCCCTTCAATTTCATTTGTCCCTTTTCCTCCTATGTGAGACAGACAGGCATCAGCTGGTTGTACAGTCATTCATTGACACAAGCAGAAGTTCCTGGCGTCATTCTTCGAGTCGCCCTACGGTGACATTTCATGTCTTTTTAATGAGGGACCTCCAGCTGGTTTATTAATTTATACAGGCAGAAGACCCCGCCCCCCCCATTCTATTTAATGTGTCCCTTTTCCTCCTCCCTTCTTCCCCACCCCACCACACACACACACACACACACTCTCTCTCTGTGTGTGTGTGTGTGTGTGTGTGTGTATCTCTGTGTGTGTGTGCGTGTGAGATACACACACACACACACACACACACACACACACACACACACACACACACACACACACACACACACACACACACACACACACACACACACACACACACACACACACACACACACACACACACAGAGAGACACACACACACAGAGAGACACACACACACACACACAGAGAGACACACACACACACACACACACACACAGAGAACACAGAGAGACACACACACACACACACATAGAGACACACACACACACACACACACACACACACACACATCAACGGCATGCATCTCACTGCCCTCTCCTGCTCTCCCCCTTCTCACAGATGACTTCCTGGCTCTCAGTCACGGTCGCTCTGCTGTGTGTCTGCGCCAGGAACGTCCCTTGCACCGGCACCCAACCTTTCTGGTCTCGGACCAACATCCAGAGCGTCGTCCGGGATCCCCAAACAGGACGGGTGTACGT
>NC_045175.1:13478725-13481225 GCF_900700415.2 Clupea harengus | reverse complement strand
CTCAAGTGTCTTCATATGAACTTGTGATTGAATCAGAGTATCACTTTTTGAATGAAAAATGTGTAAAGCATTCTTTTAGCGTTAGCGATTAATGCAATTTGCTTTATATCAATCATTTTTAAAGATATGAAGTTGCCTTTGCACATGAGAACATGTTGTAGTGTCTTCCACGTGCTTACCAAGTTTGGTGTTGATATCTGAAAGATTTGCTGAGATATGGCTTCACTTCCTGTTTGGCGGCTTTTCTGCTGAATTTGAGTGGCTGTATCGGACAAACGGTTGTGAGGATCAAAATTCTGTTGGAACGCTTTTGTGATTTTGAAGAAGATTTGACAAACATTGTAGGAGTTGATGCCTTTCAAAGGTTTTTGATAAAACCGGAAATAGCGGAAAATCTATACAACCGAAAATTGACGCCATATGGTGTGTTTAATTCGTCTTGATCCAGGGAATCCAATGGTACCTCATTTTTGAAAATCGGTCAAACGGTTCAAAAGTTACAGTGTTAACAAAAGTCCAACTTTGACCCGTTGGTGGCGCTAGTGTGGTCTAGTGGGGGACATGAAACTTGGTGTGAGTGAAGAAGGGACTGTCCTTAATGAGTGTGCCAAATTTCAGAAAAAGTTACCATACGGTTCTAGGGGCTGCCATTGACTCCAATGGCACAAGAATAATAATAATACCTACAATAACAATAGGTTTCCTCCTGACGGAGGAACTCTAAATATAGAAACAATATAATCACATAACACAACCAAAGTGACCCAGGGCAAATGCAAACTTTATATCCGGACAAAAATGTCCAAAACGGCTACAACCAGGGGCGTAACTATAGGGGGTGCAGCAGGTGCGGCTGCACCTGGGCCCGTGGGGCGTCGGGGGCCCAAAGATGTATACATGTATCGCTCGACGGGCCCCCCCCTCCAAGTACATCGCTCGACGGATCCACCGGCAGTACAGCGTCAAATTTTCTCGGATATGTGTATATTAATTTGCGGTATTTTTAGATCATCTGCAGTGTCAAATGCTATATATACGCTTGAAAAGACAAACTTATCTCAGTCATGGTTATTATTATTTTGGGGGGAAAAGTAGCAATTCATAACAAAATCATATGCTTATCCTACATACACTATAGAAACTATCAAAAAATGATTCAATGAAATTAATAAGTTCTTATTTTCTTTGGTGTTTTTGTGATTAGCAATGAAGATTGCTGGGTAATACTGCTTTACTCGTAACAATGCCTTTTAAGCAGTGGAAGTAGAAAACGGCAAGAGAAAAAAGAACACGAGGAGAAGGCGGCAAAGCTGCCTAAATTAGATTATTTTGGCTTTTTAACCAGCCCGTTAACGAGTCGCCAGCCCACGGAGTCCGCAGTGCAGCAGTTCAGCTGGGATTAGCATCGCTGCTTCTGCCCTCAGTGGTGTGTCAGCAACCATGTAACAGGTAACCTACTGCTATTGTGACAGATATACATTTCAAGACAAGTTATAGCCTACATACATTATGGTAGGGCAGGATTACTAGGCTACAAGTTGGGCAAATAGTGTTCGCTATTATTATTGCTTTCTAACATTTTTTACGGTATACAAACACCTTTGATTAGCGTTTTTTTAGACGCGGTTGCGGAAGCAGGGAAGGCTACGTTTTTTTTAGCGTTCACTAGGGGGGCCCGTAATAATATCGTGCACCTGGGCCCGTCGTTACTACGTTACGCCACTGGCTACGACACACACACACAGACATACACACACACATTTACACACATACACACACACACAAATACACACACACACACATTAAAACAACACAAACAGAAAAACTAATACACACACATTTAATTGATTGGCTGAGTGAGGTGTTCATTGATTGATCCTTCTATCCATCTATCTGTTTGTTTGTTTGTTCGTTCATTCATTCATTCATTAATTCGTTTATTTGTTCATTAATTAATTAATTCATCCATCAATTCATTCATATATTCATGCATGCATTCATTCATTCATTCATGCATTCATTCATTCATTCATCCATTCATCCATTCATCCATTCATCCATTAATTCATTCATTCATTCATTCATTCATTCATCCATTCATTCATCCAATCATTCCTGTGTGACTGTGAGCAGGTGGAGATGGACATACCTCTACTGCCCGCACTAAAGCCTGGCGAGAAGCTGGAATGTGAGTTTGGATCATTTCACAGTTCCGCTCAGACTCAAGGGACACGAGTGACCTGTTCACTACCTGAGCCCACACTCATCGGGTGGAAGCCACAGAATCAAGGTGAGCTTAGCTCAAAACACACACACACACACACACACACACACACACACACATGGACATACACACACACCCTAACCAGGCATCCATTGTATCCACACACAGAGACATTCCCACGCACAGACATACCCACACACACAGACATACTCACACACAGACATACACACACAGACATACACACACAGAGACATACCCACACACACAGACATACCC
>NC_045175.1:13466225-13471225 GCF_900700415.2 Clupea harengus | reverse complement strand
CAATAGAGTTGGAACTGATAAAAACCTGGTTCTGATAAAAACCTGGTTCTGATAAAATTCTGGTACTGATAGAAACCTGGTACTGATAGAAACCTGGTACTAATAAAGACCTGGTTCTGATAAAGACCTGGTACTGATAGAAACCTGGTACCGATAAAGACCTGGTACGGATAGAAACCTGGTATCGTAACGACACCTATTAACGCCCCAGCTATAAAAAAGTGACAAACAGTTATAAACCTTTATAGATAGAAACATCTTTAATCAATCAATTTTACATATTTCAGTAGCGGTGGGTGTCTAGATTACGACTGGTAACTTGTTTGGATTTCAACTGAAACGTGTTTTCCATTTTATTCCGTTGTGTAGACCAACACGCAAAATGAGCTGATACAGGAGGGTTGTCTATTAACGCCCTTTCGTGATTTACCTGTGATACGTGTGGTGTAAGGAGATGAGCCAAAAATTAGCAAATCATTACCGATATGATCAAGTATGATCTCTATCAAGACCCGTAATCTCTCGTGAACATCTCCTAACTCGGTCGTGCGCTGTCGTCGCTGCGATAAGCGGGAAAACCTCAATTTAAAGAGGGAAAGAGGTATCGTGTCGGTAGAAAACTGTATGACAATCACAAATTCTCGTCGCAAAATCAAATTCGTTCAGTTAGTTCCATGACGGTTTGTACACACAGAAATAAATGGCTGTCTAGAACATTTAATTACGCTGTACAACTGTAATTTTTTGCACACATACAATTTAAATACCCCTTTTGGGCAGGAGCGTATGTTGTTTAAAATCCGTTATCCTGGTTGACACCGAAATCAATATTAAGTAACACGTACCCGCGTGAGGCCGTTGATAGGTAAAGGGCGTTAATAGGTACCGTTACGATACTGATAAAGACCTGGTTCTGATAAAGACCTGGTACTGATAGAAACCTGGTACTGATAAAGACCTGATTCTGATAGAAACCTGGTACTGATAAAGACCTGGTTCTGATAAAGACCTGGTTCTGACAGTGAGGATCGATTAGAGGTTATCAGACAAAACTAACCTTATTTCTCTCAGTCATGTCAAATACGCCATGGGCCTCAGAAGGTAAAAAGATAAAAATGGTAAAAACTGATGAAAACGATAAAAAACGATAAAAACTATAAAAACGATAAGAGCTGATGAAAACCACAAGGACTGATAAAAACAATAAAAACTGATAAAAACGATTAAAACTGATGAAAACGATAAAAACGATACAAACTGATAAAAACTGATACATTTTATTTGAAAGTTAACTTACAGGACTCACTGCCATTAATGGGTGGTACCTATGGTCAAATTATTCTCATTGCCAAGCTAACATATCCCAGGATTCTGTTGAACTTTAGCTTTGCATAAACGTTGACACAACACATGATACATCTTGATGTGTGTTATGAAAAGAGCATAATCCCAATCCTCAAATGAGTGTGTCCGAGATAGGTATGCAAAAGTAAGAGTACAAAAAGGGTGAGAGTGAGGAGAACAAGAGACAATGGAGGAGAAAAGGAGAAATAGAATGAGAAAAGACAACCAGGATAGAGGAAAAAGACAGGAGGAGGAGAAAGACAATCAGGATAGAGGGATGAGGAGAAGAGACAATGATGATAGAGGGAGGAGGAGAAGAGACAATGATGATACAGAGAGAAGGAGAAAAGACAATCAGGATAGAGAGAGAAGGAGAAAAGACAATGATGTTAGAGGGAGAAATAGAATGAGAAGAGTCAAAGAGACAATGAGGAAAGAGGGAGAAGGAGAGAAGAAATGAGCACAAATGCTAGACAATGTCTGGTTTTCATTCTCAACACCTACTGACTAATAGCCTGGTATAAGCAGACCAAAGTTCACTATGTGAGCAGGAGGTGTCTTAGAGGAGGTGTCCTAGAGGAGGTGTCCTAGAGGAGGTGTGTTAGAGGAGGTGTCCTAGAGGAGGTGTCCTAGAGGAGGTGTCTTAGAGGAGGTGTCTTAGAGGAGGTGTCTTAGAGGAGGTGTCCTAGAGGAGGTGTGCTAGAGGAGGTGTGCTAGAGGAGGTGTCCTAGAGGAGGTGTCCTAGAGGAGGTGTCTTAGAGGAGGTGTCCTAGAGGAGGTGTCTTAGAGGAGGTGTCTTAGAGGAGGTGTCTTAGAGGAGGTGTCTTAGAGGAGGTGTCCTAGAGGAGGTGTGCTAGAGGAGGTGTCCTAGAGGAGGTGTCTAAGCCAACTCCTTTTCCTCTGTTGCAGTGGCGGGCGAGTTATCTCATTTCGCGGGTTCTTATCTATGGTGGAGAAAGCCTCAATTACAGCGGCGCCACCTGCTGGAGACACAGGAGCTGACCAGGTCTGTTTACTTAAACCTACATACAAACCTAACACATAACCATGTCATGATATTACCATGACTGACGTCAGATGCTGTCATAAATGACAAGCAGTGTCCACTGATGTTACAGGGGCATGTCCTCATAATCAGTAATTGACATGACTGTAAAATGCTACAATAGCTTCATAACATGTGACATTAAGGTGATATGTCATATACAATTTGGAGAGCTGTCATGACATTTTACGATAATTGACATTGTCAAACCATTGGACATCAGCTGTCATGATGTGTATGACTTCTTCCATAACATGTCAGCCTTATGAAGTAGCGTTCGGGTAAACTGTCTCACTAGTGTTCACTATGTCAGCCTTATGGATGGACGGATTATGAAATCATGGGCCCCTGGGCCTGGGCCTGGGTCTGGGCCCGGACATGTAAAAGGTCCCCCCACCCCTTCGAGCGGGCCCGGGCAAAAATTGTGCGCTCGCAAAACATTACTTAAATGTAATGACATTTCTTTTCAACATCACAATAACTAAATTCACATGTACCTCAACAGGATTTACAGTGCACATACAGTACACATTTTTAACACAGCACATGTACACTCAATTAAAGCCAAACAGCATATTAACAAAATACACAAATAAGAGCTACATGACTCCGACTTCACGCAGAGGCTCTGGCTCATGGGCCCCTGGGCCTGGGCCTGGGCCCGTTCGGTAATCCATCCCTGGTCTTATGAAGTAGGGTTCAGTAAATGGGTCCAATCATGTCTACTATGTCAACAGTTCTCCAGGGTTTCCCGCAGTCAATCTCTCCATTCTTCATGTACACCTGTTTAGATGTCAATGTCATTCAAATGTCAGGTGTGCTTAAAGGTGCCACAGGTGTTTCAGGGTTCCTTCTGTACAGGAATGGGATGGCAGTGATTGTGATGGTGTCAGTGCACATGCCATCCTGCAGAGGGCACTATTTCCTGTGCAGCTCGGTGGAGGCGCTGTTAGGTTCCCTTGTGTTGCTCCTTAGAGGGGTCTTAAACTGATTCATTTTCTTTTCTTTTTTTATTCTTTTTTTTCTTTCATTCTTTCTTGCTGATCCCTCTGCTGATTCCTCTGATCCATCTTTTTTTGGTTCTGATTTTGGTTGTTTGTTTCTGAGCTTGTTTGTTTTTTCTTCTTGACTCTTGCTCCCTCCCTCCCTCTCTATGTCTTGCCAGCTGAAGGAGGAGGAGGCGTTTTCTAAAAGCCCTGTGATGCTTCAGTTCCGCTCCCCTGATGTGAGAGGAGTGCACAACCTTCGCCTCATCAACGTCTTCCTCCATCTTGACGGCTTAAATAAGAGTCTCACTCCCTTCACCTACCACCCTGACCCAGAGTTCAACGCTCTCAGTCCAAACCCCATCTCAGCCTCCAACACTGTTACTGTCACCGTGAGTTTACATATCAAAAACTAATTTTCTACGTATGCACTACCATTAAAAACTATGGAGACACTTAGAAAGTTTCTTGTTTTCCATGGAAACAGACATGGAATGTTTGAATAGGAAATACATCTTAATTAATAAAAACATATAGTCATTGACAAGGACAGAAATAATGATTTTTAGCTGAAATAATAATTGTTCAATTCAAACTTTGCTTTTGTCGAAGAATTCTCCATTTGTTTTTCTGTCAAAAACAAGGACATTTCTAAGTGACCCCAAACATTGTTCAGATCAAGAACTGATTTTACTGATTTATTTTTGTAATTAACACTGAACTAGGCTATGCTAGGTGTTACCATTTTGGATCCATCTTCATTTCTTTTTTTTAGCCAGTCAATTGTATTGTACGCTGTGTTGACAATATGTGCCGAGTGAAGTTTATAACCTATAGTTAGAGTCATTGTTCCTCTTGTGGTGCCAGTCATGACTTGGGCCGCTCGTCTGATGTGCTAGGAGTGTGTTGGGAATGCTAATGCTAGTGGATGCTAATGCTAATGTTTGATGTAAATCCCCTCCCTAATGCTAATGCTAACACAGGCTACCCCTCCCAGATTTCCATCAAGGACCAATACCTTACTTAACTTGTCCCCGTACATTGGACCATTGCATTTGTGTGTATGTTTGAGTGTGCGTGTGTGTATGTGCGTGTGCGCGCATGTGCGTGTGCGTGTGCGTGAGTGTGCATGTGTGCGTGCGTGCGCATGTGTGTGCGTGCGTGCGGATGTGCGTGCGTGCGCATGTGTGTGCGTGCGTGTGCGTGAGTGTGCATGTACGCGTGCGTGCGCATGTGTGTGCATGTGTGTGCGTGTGAGTGTGTGCGTGTGTGTGTGTGACTGTTTCTAGCCTCATGTTTGTTATTGATATTTGGGATTAGGTATTAAAGATTAGGGATGACCCCCCCCCCCCCTCTCCCAATTAAATTACAATTAAAAAAATACAGAAAGTGTCTTAATATGTAGTTAAATACATAAATAATATAATTCAATCTATTGATATGGTGTCATAGTGCTCTTACCACACTGAAATGTAGTATTGTGGGTTGTAGGACAAGACAATAAACTTCCAATAATCTGTTTTGTGAATACAGTAAATACTACAGTTTAAAGAGATTTTTGATTCGCAAGGTTTCTATTTATCCAAATTGCAAGCATAACTATGCTGAGATTTGAAATACATGGA
>NC_045175.1:13456225-13461225 GCF_900700415.2 Clupea harengus | reverse complement strand
GGACCTGTTAGGTCATCTGTCAAAGGATACGTGTGTAAGACTCTCTAGCTATGGCTGGGCTTTACTGACTGTAAAATGACCTACAAGCGTTGGACCTTTACTGGGGTCTGAAAAAAAAGAGTTCACACCCTGTATCCATGGTGATGGCTGACAGTAAGGGAACTCTTATTTGTGAGCAAGCTCAGCGTCACCATAGCAACAAACTGAGAAAACCACGCGTGACAACGACATTTTTCAAACATGTGTATCTGTCCGCTTTCGTGGTTTAGCCACAAGTTGCTGTTTCCATTACCATACTATTACCACTACCATGCTTCTCACAATTGAGAAGCCAATCGTGTTAAAAAGTTAAATGTTAAAAGTTAAATTCTCACAATTCACCAAGTTATCTGGGGACAGACTGCTTGACCTGCTGCCCAAACATGAAAAAGGCCTTAGCAAACATTCTTACACGCACACACTCACCTATGCACACACTCACACACGCACACACTAACCCATGCACACACTCACACACGCACACACTCACACACACACACACACACACACACACGCGCACACGCACACGCACACACTCACACACGCACACACTCACCTATGCACACATGCACACGCACACACTCACACACGCACACACTCACACACGCACACATGCACACACGCACACACTCACACACGCACACACTCACACACTCACACAGTCACCCATGCACACAGTCACACACGCAGGCACACACTCACACATGCACACGCACGCACACACTCACACACGCACATGCACGCACTCACCCATGCACACACTCACACACGCACACATGCACACGCACACACACGCACACATGCACACGCACACACACCTTAGCAAACATTCTTCTGTTGTCTTTAATGGAAGATATTTTGACTCGGCTTTGAGTTAGTGAGGTTTACAGCATGAAGAGGAAAATCACACACTTGTCTTGTTCGAATGTCTTTTTGTTGTCTTTTTCATCAGGGTTGGGAAGGTTAAAAAATGTATTAGGATGCAATTACTATTTACCTGTTAAGATATGTAGTCAGTAATCCAGGTTTCAAAATATTCAAGTAACTTCTTTACTTTCTGTTATTTTTGAATTACCTTAACACCTTTTTATGTGGCGGCGCGTCTGGTGTTCAACCAACCGAAAAGGGCACACGTCACCCCGCTACTCATCGAGCTCCACTGGCTGCCGGTAGCTGCTCGCATTAAGTTCAAGTCACTTATGCTTGCCTACAGAGTGCTTACTGGTTCTGCTCCCACCTACCTAAATGCTCTTGTAAGGGCAAATGTTACACCCAGGACGCTGCGCTCGTCTAGTGAGCGTCGTTTGGCACTGCCGTCCGTGCAAGCACGGCAATCCAGACTATTTTCATTTGTAGTTCCACGTTGGTGGAACGAACTGCCTAGTACTACCAGAGCAGGGGCGTCCCTCTCTACCTTCAAGAAGCTTTTGAAGACCCAACTCTTCAGAGAGCACCTCCCCTCCTAACTGGCACCTGACTAGCGCTTAACTTGCACTTCAGCAGTTACATTCCTGCACTTCTTTTTCCTCTTTTCTAGGTTGTTGTTTTTCTAATTCTCATGTAAAGTAGTATTTATTGTTACACCATGCTTTTTTATTGCTCTTAGCTTGACTGTTCTCTCCCTTGTACGTCGCTTTGGACAAAAGCGTCTGCTAAATGACTAAATGTAAATGTAAATGTTATGTAGTTTAACCTTATTCCTTATTTTTGAATTACCTCAACATCTTTTTATGTGATTGTACCTTATTCCAGCCAGCTGTGACGACGCATTCATCAAATGGGAAACACATGCATGCATACGCTCACACATGCATACGCTCACACATGCACACTCACACACGCACACAGGCACACAGGCACACAGGCTCACAGGCACACACTCACACACTCACCCATGCACACACTCACACACGCACCCATGCACACAGGCACACACGCACACACTCACACACGCACACACTCACACACGCACCCATGCACACACTCACACACGCACACACACACACACAGGCACACAGTCACACACGCGCACACTCACACACGCACACACAGGCACACACTAACCCATGCACACACTCACACACTAACCCATGCACACACTCACACATGCACACGCACGCACACACTCACATGCACGTACTCACCCATGCAGACACTCACCCATGCACACTCACACACTCACCCATGCACGCGCACTCACATGCACACACTTACACGCGCACACACACACGCGCGGAAATTCACACACACACACACAGACACACATACGATCTTCTCCTCCATTATCTAGTGGTGGTGGCTTGGTTTAGTGACTCCTGCTGGTCTGATTCCTGCGGATCATATGTGATCATACATATACAATATGAGATTATAAATATGAAATATGAGATTATAAATATGAAATATGAGATTATAAATGAGATTATAATTATGAACACTGAACACTTTCAGTGATGTCATGCAGTTTCTTGCACTGCTGGAACAACTGAAAGACAAGGGTAGACACAGTCGAGCGAACAGCAACAACCACAGAATGATATCACACAGCTGACTTCCTGTGTAGCTATGTGTATCAAAGGCACACTTTGAGGTCGAGCAGCCATTGCTGCGGTGGGCCTCAAGAGTGAATGTTCTCCGGTCTCTCCTTCAACCAAAGTAAGAGCTACAAATAACTAAACAATCACTTTTATTGATTCCTTAAGATGTTACATTTTTCCTCAATGTTTTGTTAGCAGAAAGATTGCTCATTGTGATTTGCCTTGTATTCTGTGGTGTTGGCTTTGACATGACGGCAGTAGTGATTAGGTTTTAGAGAGAAGTTTTTAGAGAGAGGTTTTTAGAGAGAGGTTTTTAGAGAGAGGTTTTTAGAGAGAGGTTTTTTAGTGCATAAGTGCTCACTTTGCCGAGGGTGGCAATATAACTTAATATCATCTTTATTATTTTACTGGGGAGGGAAAACAAATGCGACTAAATGTGAGTAGGCTGTAGGTCTTCCTGTGTAGCTAATGTGTGTCAAAGGCGTGTGTGGATAACGAGTAGCCATTGCTGCGGTGGTCCTAAACAGTGAACGTCCGCAGGGCTCTCCTTCAACCACAGTAAGAGCTAAGAATAACTAAACAGGCTATCGTCCTTATCAACCTAATATCATATAGGAGGGAAAGAAAATACAAATGAATGAGAGTAGGCTGTAGGTCTTGCTGTGTAGCTTGTAGGTGTCAAAACCAATCGCTGCACACAAGTGGCCTTTGCTGCAGTCCTCAACGTTGTTCTTATCTTATAGGCTCTGTCCAACCATGGTAAGAGCTTGAAATCACTAAACATTGACTAATGGTAACCCCTTAGTAAGTAAGTAAGACTTTATTTATATAGCACATTTCATACAAGAGTTTCAGTTCAAGGTGCTTTACACAAAATCTATAAAAACAAACTTGTTTCCTCAAATCTTTCCTTTATTGTCATTGTGGACCATGATATGCTTTTAATTTTCTTTCTCCAGTAGTTTGTGGTACTGCGTTTTACAGGAAGGCTTTCATCATGACATGAGGCTTCTAGCGCTAGGCAGCTGGTCAACACCATGCTATGCTCAGGGTAGCAAGTTACCGTCACAGAATCTATATCAATATGTTGAGTCAAAAAGCAAAAAGACAAACACACACTCATACAAACTTGTACAACTTTGCGGTTCTTATATAACCAACTATACAAACATTGTATCTCTATTGCATGTATTGAGTACTTCCTCTATGTTCATTAGTTAGCTAATTGCTAATAAATACCAAAAGAGTATCAGCATTAGGGTTGCAGGTCGTGTCATATACAGTAAATGTGCCTGTGTGTACACCAGAAGGCGCACTCCTATTGCTCAGCGTTTGCCATGTCTATATCTGCACTCTTCCTTATCAGTGTATTGTTGTCTGTTTTGGTGTTTTAACTGTTTTTATTGTACTTCACCTTCTGCTGTTAGATTATTGTTGCTTAATAGTAGCACTTTGGGATCAGCGTTTTTAAATGGGCGAAAAACATAAAAATGTCAAGGCATGTCAAACTACCTCAAAGGTGCCTGATAGGCCTCAGTCGCCAGATGGTTAAAACACTTTTGTATGGAACTGTATCTGCTCATTTGTAAAGTAGTTTGAATGATCAATGTGTCTGAATTGTGCTGTGTAAGTAAAAGTGTTGCTCTCTGTAGATTGAGCATTGCACACCTGTCTTTTTTTTTGTGTGATAAATCTATCTGCTCCAATCGGGTAAAGGAATGTTTAGTTTGCATAGTGTGTTCCGTCAATGATGTCACAAACTCATTTCCCAGGTTACGGTGTCAGCGATGGTGCAAAGTCTCACGTCCATCCGCCTGATTCTCATGCTGTCCTTGATCCAAGGTACACTGTTGGCTCACATCACAAGCTGTGGACTTAAGGCTTACGCTTTCTAGCACCAGCAATACTAACAGCTTATTGTTGTTTTCTTTCCTAATATGACTCAAGTTCAGTGACTGAATACCCATTAACTGCGTAGTATGCACTTACATGCGTTCCTATGATGTAGTCTGTCACACTACTTATAGTGTGCTTAAATCATACTATGTAGGACACAAGCTCAGAGACAGGTGTCTGACTACATGTCACACAAGCCCAGAGACAGGTGTCTGACTTCATGTCACACAAGCTCAGAGACAGGTGTCTGTCTTCATGAAGTTTGCGTTGAATTTCAGGTATCATTCCGACGAAATGGGGCATCAAGTTCGACCTCGAGCAGATCTGTGCCGTGACCGGGTCGTCAGTGGTCATGCCCTGCTCTTTCACTCATCCTCCTGGCCTTCGGGTGACTCAAGTGTTCTGGCTCTCAAACCCTAAGATGGGAGTGGAGCCGGATGATCTGTGTGACGACCCCGAGTACAGGGCCCGGGTCCAGTACAGCCCAGATACTGAGAAGAACTGCACCTTAGTCCTGAGCGAGGTGAA
>NC_045175.1:13441225-13446225 GCF_900700415.2 Clupea harengus | reverse complement strand
ACTTTTTATTTTGAGCTGGGTGTGAAAACGGCCTCTCTGTGAGTGAGAGAGAGAGAGAGAGAGAGAGAGAGAGAGAAATAGAGAGAAAGAGAGAGATGGAGAGAGTGACTGCAGTGGTTAGGGGTCTGTGTCTTGCATGCTCATTGTCACCATAGAACAAACAGCACATGACAATATTGGCCCTCATTCTCGAACATTTTCTGAAGTTTCTTCTGAAATGTTTCTTACGGGCTTCGGAAAAACAACGTAAGCAAAAGAAATCCGCCAAATTCATGCACGCTTGAAAGTGTGGTCCTACGCAGCAGAAGTTTTCTGGGCTGTGCTCCCCCGGAAGAGTTTTCTTAAATTGAAAGCGCGTTCTCGTGCTCCTGAATTTGCATACATACACGCCCTGCCAGCTCCTTATAAGGGCACGCAACCGTAGTGACGTGTGCAGTCGGAATCGACCGAATCTACACGAAAGCAACTCGTAAACGAGTCATGTCAAAGCGCCTAGCGATCACCCTCGAGTTAACGCAGATCTAACTTCAACTATATATGTCTATGACTTGAACGGTGCAGAGATGGACTGTTGCAGGATGTAGATGTGTCCATTCTATTCCACTATAGCTATATCAACATGATTGAGTTTAGTGCTTATTTATTTATTCACTTACATTTGCAGTGTTCGTGTACATTACATTAAGTCATTTAGCAGACACTTTTGTCCAAAGCGACGTACAAGGGATAGAACAGTCAAGCTACGAGCAATAGAGACCTAGTGTAACAATAAATACTACTTTACATAAGAAATAGAAAAACGAAATAGGAAATTTCGGGTCTTTGGGTCTTCAAAAGCTTCTTAAAGGTAGAGAGGGACGCGCCTGCTCTGGTAGTGCTAGGCAGTTTCGTTCCACCAACGTGGAACTACTTGAAAATTCTGGATTGCCGTACTTGCACAGACGGCAGTGCCAAACGACGCTCACTAGACGAGCGCAGCATTCCGGTGTAGTCCTTTTATTTATTTTATGACATCACGGTGCCTCGTAGAATCATGACTTTAGGCCTACATGTGAAACGTAATTGTTAATGATACTTTAATCCGAGGATCTGTAGAGTTGATGTGAACGCAATCAACAACGATTTCTCACAAATTCATTAACACGGAGAGTTTTCTTAAATGCAATTCCTCAAAAAACCACAAGATGGCCCATGGGCCCATGGGGCCATCTTGTGGTTTTTGAAGGAATCGCATTTGAGAAAACTCTGGCCGAGTTACGACTGCTATTTCGAGTTCGGAAAGTCTTCTGAAGTTCAGAGCAAATCCCAGATGAGAAAACTTTCATGAATGCCAAATGTTGTCCTAAATCCAATTCAGAAGAAATTCCTCTTAAATTCCTCTTAAATTCTTCTTAACTGCGTTCGAGAATGAGGCCCATTGTTATTGTTATTGTTATACAATATTGTTTTGGACCCGTGTGTTTCCCCTTCACTACTAAAGGTAAAGGTTTTGTATTTAGCAGACACCTTTATCCAAAGCGACTTACATTACTTTAATACTGAACTACCATGCTCCTCGCAATTCAGTAAGTCTAGTCAGCTATTGTCTAAGATAAACTAAAAGGGCATAAACTTCTGCACTGATTACAGTTTAAAAAGTGATATTTGAAAAGAAAGTGTTTAACTGACAGAACTTCACTCTTTTTGTCAATGGTATTATGCCTACCTTGCAGGTGTCCATGTAAAGGATGACGCAACTAAGAATGATTGAGTTTCTGCTTCTACTTCACATTCTGCATACCCATTCAGGTAATTAGCAATGTGTTCATGGTCAGATATTATAACAATTTATATAATACGGTACTATTTTTTTATTATTTGTGATGAAAGATGCTAGAGCTGCATTTAACAGCTTAATAAATTGGTAACACTGCTAGACAGCTACCCATCAAATGAATTAGCCAGCATAGCTAGTTAAGGATAGGCAGAAAAAGACTATATCGTGGCTAGGTAGCTAGCTAAACAAAGTTAGTTTTCCAGGCATTGTGGTTGTGCAGCATGTCCCTAACAGCAATAGAGTAGTGTGTGAGCCACAGTCTGAAATAGTTATAAACACTGTTGAATTTTTCATTGTCTTTTCATTGAAAAGGTATGTGGATGGCAGGAGTTTACCTGGCTCATTGTAAAACCCACTGTAACGTTTTTCAGAGCTCCTGTATGTATCAAACAGTATACATTTTATATGCGTGTAAGCATTGCTAACAGTTAGTCTAACAGCTTAAATTAAGTATTTTTTTTTTTTTTTAAGACATGCTTTGGGACTGGCACACGTTTGATGTGCACCTCTCTCGTAAAAGAATCTGTGCTGTGAGAGGATCGTCAGTGGTCATGCCCTGCAATTTCACTCATCTTCCTGGTCTCAAAGTCACTAAAGTCTTCTGGGGGATTAATCTTGAAAAGAAGAACAATTTCCAGGATATACATGAGAGTCCTCAGCACAAAGGCCGTGTGCAGTACTTTTGGAATAAGGATGGCAACTGCACATTGAAATTGAGTGAGCTGATGATGTCAGACAATGGGGAGTATTACGTCATATTTGCAACACCAAACAAGAGCTGGCGGAGCAAATCTGAAGTCACTTTGTTTGTCAAAGGTAGGATAGACTTTTATTGATATGCCTGCAATTATAGTGATTGCTTGCCATTAGCTTCACCTGATCAGAGACTCAACACACCCTGGTTACCACCTATTTGAACTGTTGCCCTCAGGGAGACGCTTTAGGACCATCATAGCAAAAACAGACAGGCTGAGAAACAGCTTCTATCCCAGAGCCATCATAGCACTTAACAATGCACAAAACTGACCTGTATTTGTCTCTCTGTTGTGTTATATGTCTTGTGTTTTTATAGTGTAAATATGTATATATATGTTCAATCTATATTTGTATTGTTTTTGTGTCTGAGAGCTGCTACCTCAATTTCGTTGTACTTGTGCAATGACAAATAAATATATTCTATTCTATTCTATTCTATCATGCTTCTTACTATAGAGATGTTGATGACAACATCATCTTCTCTGAGAATTTGCAGTTCAGGTCACAACACCTTTTGCTCGCTTCATTTATAACTGTTGTCTAAAAACTGTTGCAGACTTTTCTGTCCAGATTCCTGACCCAGTGATTGAGGGTAGTGAGGTGAAGCTGAGTTGCAGCACCCCGTGTGGTCTGGAGGGTAAAGTCAGAGTTATATGGAGAAAAAATGGAGAAGATTTACCTGTTGAACAAACAAACAACTTTGAGCTTCTGCTCCAGAGAGTCAGTATGGAGGACGAAGGCCACTATTCCTGTGCAGTGAAGATCCAAGAAGATCTCCCCTCATCATCAGTGAAGCTTAATGTCATGTGTAAGTACCCTAATGTCATGTGTAAGTACCTTAATGTCATGTGTAAGTACCCTAATGTCATGTGTAAGTACCCTAATGTCATGTGTCATGTGTAAGTACCCTAATGTCATGTGTAAGTACCTTAATGTCATGTGTAAGTACCCTAATGTCATGTGTAAGTACCTTAATGTCATGTGTAAGTACCCTAATGTCATGTGTAAGTACCTTAATGTCATGTGTAAGTACCCTAATGTCATGTGTAAGTACCTTAATGTCATGTGTAAGTACCCTAATGTCATGTGTAAGTACCCTAATGTCATGTGTCATGTGTAAGTACCCTAATGTCATGTGTAAGTACCCTAATGTCATGTGTAAGTACCCTAATGTCATTTCATTTCATCTCATTTAGTCATTTAGCAGACGCTTTTATCCAAAGCGACTTACAATGTATACACATTTTACATTTACACTGATGGCACACTGCACATCAGGAGCAATTAGGGGTTCAGTGTCTTGCTCAAGGACGCTTTGACAGGGAATCGAACTAGCAACCTTCTGATTACTAAACGACTTCTCTACCCCCTGTACCACTGTCGCCCTAATGTCATGTGCAAGTACCAGATATTTACAGAGTCTGCATGGCATGTTTTTTTGTATATAAATTAGGAAAACAGATATTATATTAAAATATTTTCAATGGTGTGCGTTTTTCTCTCCAAAGGCCTCAAGGTCAATTCCACTGGACTCGCCAGTTTCTTTCTGTAAAGTTTCCAATAAAAAACACGTGTTTTAAGTGGTTTGAGGAAATAAACATTTATTAGAAGTTCTATGGTGTACCATTTTAGAAAAACAGATATATTTTCCAATGTGGTAAAATTTTTTAAACATTTCCTATCTCTCCTATTCTCATATTCCCAGTCCCTCCAAGGATCCCTTCAGTCTCTGTCAGACCAGCTGATGAGATTCCTGAGGGATCTTCAGTGACTCTGACCTGCAGCAGTGATGCCAACCCACCAGTGCAGAGCTACACCTGGTTTAACACCAATGGATCAATAGTCTCAAAACTAGAAGCAGGAAAATATTACAACATCAGGAATGTCAGCTCTAAACACACTGGGTATTACTACTGTGAGGCCAAGAACAAATATGGTGCCAGTAATTCTACTGGCATTCACTTGGATGTTCTCTGTGAGTACTTTTTTTCCCAGCACAGAATATTAACCATTTTGTACTGGATTACTGAATGGAACTCTATGCTCCGCTTTTTTAATATTGAGCAGATGAACCCCTAATGTACATTTGATACAATATTCTGTATTTCAAAATATCTCAAAACATTTTTTTTACAGATGCTCCGAGAAACTTGTCAGCATCAGTCAGTCACCTTGGTGAAGGAAAAGAAGGCAGTTTAGCGACTCTGACCTGCAGCAGTGATGCCAACCCACCAGTGGAGAACTACACCTGGTTTAACACGAGGCCTGGAGCTCGGGCAGTGCACAGAGGCACAGGCGAGAGCATCAACATCACTCTGACCTCAGCCACTTCTGGGCTGTACCACTGTGGAGCTCAGAATGCTGTTGGCTCTCTCAATTCCACTGGAGTTGCAGTGGTTTGGCCTGGTAAGATACATTCACACAAACA
>NC_045175.1:13408725-13431225 GCF_900700415.2 Clupea harengus | reverse complement strand
TGATCCTGTAAAAGAATGAATACATATTGTTTAGAAATGGACTGTGATTGCTGCATTTCTGTTATTCTTATTTGTTCCAGATGCTCCCAAGAACACTGCATCATTAGCCAGTCCCACTTGTGATCCAGTGGAGGGCAGTTCAGTGACTCTGACCTGCAGCAGTGATGCCAACCCACCCGTGGAGATCTACACCTGGTATAAGACGTTTGGAGCAGCGGCCTCAGTATTAAACTCAGAGCAGGTTTACACCATTCCCCAAGTCAGCTCTGAACACACTGGTTATTACTTCTGTGAGGCCAAGAACAAATATGGTGCCTGTAGTTCTTCTGGCGTTTACCTGGATGTTCAGTGTAAGTATCTCATTGACTGCCTGTTCTAACACTGGCTTGCAGTTATTCATTATCACTGAAGGAATTATTTTCATTTAGAGCTCTTCGATCCAGTGAAAAAAAAAAAAAATATTGTTTAGAAATGGACTGTGAATGCTACATTTCTGTTATTCTTATTTGTTTTAGATGCTCCCAAGAACACTGCAGCATCAGTCAGTCCCTCTGGTCATCCAGTGGAGGGCGCTTCAGTGAATCTGACCTGCAGCAGTGATGCCAACCCACCAGTGCAGAGATACACCTGGTTTAACACCAATGGATCAATAGTGTCAAAACTAAAAGGAGGAAAGTATTACAACATCAGGAAAGTCAGCTCTCAACACACTGGTTATTACTACTGTGAGGCCAAGAACAAATACGGTGCCTGTAATTCTACTGGTGTTCACCTAGATGTTCAGTGTAAGTATCTAATTGACTGCATGTTCCAACGCTGGCTTACTATCACTGAAGGACTTATTTTTTTCATTTAGCGCTCTTTGATCCTGTAAAAATACATGAATAAATAAATAAATATTGTTTAGAAATGGATAATGAGTGCTGCATTTATGTCATTCTTAATTGTTATAGATGCACCCAAGAACACGTCAGTATTAGTCAGTCCATCTGGTCTTTTAATGGAGGGAAGTTCAGTGAATCTGACCTGCAGCAGTGATGCCAACCCACCCGTGCAGAACTACACCTGGTTTAAGAGACAAGGAAGTGCGACATCAACCATAGCAACAAGACCTTTTCACAGCATCAGAAGCATCAGCTACAAGCAGACGGGATCTTACTACTGTCAGGCGAAGAACAGCCACGGTGTGAACGACTCTACAGTGATTGACCTGGATGTTCATTGTGAGTACTGAGTGTAATGATCCAATTGATAAAATTACTTTGCTTCACCTGGCTGAGTGACAGGTAAATATAACAACATGCAACATTCACTGATACTGGTAGTGTGGTATGTGTGATCCTTCTCCATAGATCATGGACTAGCAAAAAAAAGTCTTTTGATTCATTTTAAGAGTTTAAGTTTGCCTAAAGTACAGTCACATCCTTGTCCAGGAAAAAAAAGAAAGATTTTGAAGGCCCATACTTTTACCCACTGTCTCTTGTACGTACTTTAACACAATGCCAGTTTTAACCGAATGTTGTTTTGGCATCTGGATGTTACATTTGTTGATGTAGAACATAGTATGTATTAGGGGTGTGAATCTCATGAAAAAAAACATCCGATTCGTATCTCGATACATGGGCACGATACGACACAAGAAAAGATGCATGTTGATAAAAACCATTCAGTGCGATTCGATGCGATGCAGTTCAATAATTGAAAACACTGCGTTTTGAGGAAACAATGGACCTCATTCTCGAACATTTTCTTACGTGTCTTCTTAAATATCTTCTTACAAACTTTGAAAGACCAACCTAAGAAAAGATTTCCCCCGAATTCATGAACACCTGGAAATGTGTTCTTAAACCGCCAAAGTGTTCTTAGCTGTGCACTGAATCCTAAATTGAACGCACTTCGTCGTGCACCTGAACTTGCATACAGAAACGCCCCGCCAGCTCCTTAAGGGCATGCAATTGCAATGTGTGCACACTCCACAGGCAACGCGAAAGCAACTTTAGACTGATCAAAATCATCGAAAGCGAGCACTGGTAAACGCAGACCTAATTTCACCGGTGCAAAGGTAGAGGTACTGTTGCAGAATGTAGATGTGTCCATTCTATTCCACTATGGCTATATCCACGTGATTGAGTTTAGTGCTTATTTATTTATTCACTGCCATTTGCAGTGTTCGTGTAGTGCTTTTATTTATGTTATGCCTCGGTCTCGGAATCATGACTATAAATGTTAAACATAATTGTTAATGATACAAATATTCTCCTATTTATTATTATTATAATTATTTAAATCCGAGGATGTCTGTAGAATTGATGTGAACGCAATGAACAACGATTTCTCTTCCTTGGCTGAAGTAGCTAGCATAGCATTGGCCATCGAAATGAATGGGAGTTGTAATGTGTCATTCTCTCCAGGTCTATATATTACCTCCATGTACCTCAGGGCGTTATTTGTGAGATTACAGCCTGGTTGGCTCATGCTATGCGGTCATTGTTCTGACCAGGTCAGCGAGTGAGTGTTTTGCGTAGCAAACTTAACGGAGGGACAAACGCTTGTGAACTGGTTCATAACTTTGAAATCGGGGCAACGACCGTTTCATGTCATTTTAATACCGATACGGGACTTCACGCATCGATGTAGTCGTATCTTACAAGCAAAAAACGGATATCGATACGTATCGTTTATTTTTTACACCCCTAGTATATATGCATGTAAATAATATCCCTACCCTGATATTAAAAATGAATCATGCATACGAACATCTCACTTTATAAACAGATGCCCCAAGGAACACCTTAGTAACCGTAAGTCCATCTGATGAGGTGTTTGAGGGCGGTTCAGTGACTCTGACCTGCAGCAGTGATGCCAACCCGCCGGTGGAGATCTACACCTGGTTTAAGGTGAACGAGTCCTCTCCAGTAGGATCGGGACAGAACCAGCGGATCGCCAACGTCAGCTCGGATCATTCAGGCTGGTACTACTGTGAGGCACGGAACGCACACGGGAACACCAGATCCGCTGAGGTTCACCTGGAGGTTCGCCGTGAGTACCGTCTCATGTCATGATCCTGTCACTGAAGTACTAGGGCAACTGACAGAGCAAGGTCAAACCAAGGTCACTGGTTATATACAGTATACCTATACACCTATATACAGTATACATATATATATATATATATACTGTATGTGTTTGTACAGTACATCGCTTTGGTTTTAAGTTTCTTCTAACTAAATACATGTAAATTATAGAGTAGATTGCCTGGGGAATCATCATGCAGCCATCCTAATTTCTTAGGTGGAGTCCAGACCAAAGCTTGTAACAGGAATCTCAGGACATTTTAGATACCATTTCCAATACCACCAAGAAATACAAAAAGAACAATGTCACACTGACCTTTTCTTTGCACCCTGGTATTTGTAGTCTTCATAGTGTGTAAGTATGTCACTCTGAAACCCCAATGACTGTAATATGAAGACTCATGTTGTGCATTTCCTCTTCTTTGCAGTCTTTCTCTGGCCTAGAGTGTTCTATATTGTTGCCGTGGGAACAGTGCCGTTCATAGCGCTTATGCTGGTCATATGTATCATATACAGAGGGTGAGAGAGAGGAAGTTTATGTTTTACTAGCGTAGCATCTAGTTTTACTAGCAAAGCATCTTGTAGATGTACAGATTTCAAATGTCTAGTCAAATAATGAATTGCATGTGTCCACAGCACTAGTGTACAGACTTTACTCTTTGTTCCTATCATTAGTGTTATACAGTATATGCACTATTTCACATAGCGTCTATTTTATCATTGAAGGATCGAGAAATGCTCAACACATGTTCATCCACAGGTGAGTGAGTGTTGAGGTTGTATTGAGTGATCACTACCCACGAGTTTCCTCATAATTTTTTCTATAAATTCGGCATTTCGATTAAAAACACGTGAAACATGTTTCACTTCCTGGTGTCCCGCAGGATGCCCCTGATCATGTGTATGACGATGTCACTGCCTTCCTCAATCCGGTGACCTCCCCAACCCCACAGGATGCGGCCAATAATGATTGTGTCAACGTCAACCCGGTGACCTCTGACCCTGCTCCGAGAGTGGACTCAGGCGGCCCAGATGACCTCCATTACGCCAGCGTTCGGTTCAAGAGCTCCAGAGGACAGGAGGGGCCCCTCTACTCCACCGTCCAGAAGCCGAAACTCCGCACACAGCAGCAGGAGATGATGGAGGAGGTGGAGGAGATGAAGGAGGTGGAGTACGCAGCAGTCAATTTCTCAAGACCCGACACTGCCACCAAGTGAGTATAATTGGTCATTACAAATACAATACACCATTCATCCTTTATCCTTTATTCATATGTCACTGCAGTTGTGCTCAATGTGGAGTGGTGTTGTCTGTCATTCTGCACTATTCCCACCCATGTCATGTGACAGTGTTGTGCTCAGTGTGGAGTGGTGTTGTCTGTCATCCTCCACTATTCCCACCCATGTCATGTGACAGTGTTGTGCTCAGTGTGGAGTGGTGTTGTCTGTCATTCTGCACTATTCCCACCCATGTCATGTGACAAGTGTTGTGCTCAGTAGTGGAGTGGTGTTGTCTGTCATTCTCTACAGAGATGCCCAAGACACTGTGATCTACAGCAAGGTCCGCAAACCCAAGCCATTCACTTATACACCATGAGCTCAGACAGACCACGGCATGCTTCACCCTATTGGACGACACATCACCTGCTCCACCCTATTGGACGACACACCACCTGCTCCACCCTATTGGATGACACATATGGCATGCTTCACCCTATTGGACGAAACATCACCTGCTCCACCCTATTGGATGACACATATGGCATACTGCACCCTATTGGATGAAACACGGCATGCTTCACCCTATTGGACGACACATCACCTGCTCCACCCTATTGGATGAAACACGGCATGCTCCACCCTATTGGATGAAACACGGCATGCTTCACCCTATTGGACGACACATCACCTGCTGCACCCTATTGGATGACACACATCACCTGCTGCACCCTATTGGATGACACATATGGCATGCTCCACCCTATTGGATGACACACATCACCTGCTCCACCCTATTGGATGACACATATGGCATGCTTCACCCTATTGGATGACACATATGGCATGCTCCACCCTATTGGATGACACACATCACCTGCTCCACCCTATTGGATGACACATATGGCATGCTTCACCCTATTGGACGACACATCACCTGCTCCACCCTATTGGACGACACAACACGGTATGCTTCACCCTATTGGACGACACAACACGGTATGCTTCACCCTATTGGATGACACATATGGCATGCTTCACCCTATTGGATGAAACATATGGCATGCTCCAGCCTATTGTGAGGCGACAGTGGTACAGGAGGTAAAGAAGTCGTTTAGTAATCAGAAGGTTGCTAGTTCGATTCCCTGTCGAAGTGTCCTCGAGCAAGACACTGAACCCCTAATTGCTCCTGATGTGCAGTGTGCCATCAGTGTAAATGTAAAATGTGTATACATTGTAAGTCGCACATATGTAAGTCGCTTTGGATAAAAGCGTCTGCTAAATGACTAAATGTATTGGATGACGGTGTGCTGTGTGGAGCTCCAACCGTCTGATGGCATCTGTTGGGGAGTGTGGATATGAGGGTCTCCTCTGATTGGATAGGGTTAGCTGATAGGGAGATGCTGTTTCATTCATTTGGCGTCGATTAGGTGTGGACTGTAATCACTTCGATCTGTTTATGTTGCTGTAAATCCTTTCCCTATTTTCACACACACACACACACACACACAAATAATACAATGGATCATTTCATTAGTGTTGTGTCACCCATAGATGATGTGAATAACCATTCTGTGTGATGTGAGTGTTTTCCACAGCATCACAGTGTTACTGCAGTCCTGGTTAACTGGACACTCAGACTGTTATAATGCTTTATAATGTTTCATTACTCCAGTGTTTCTGCATCACAGTGTTACACACACACACACGCACAAACACACACAAACACACACTCACACATGCACACACACACTCACACTCACACACACACAAACACACACACACACAAACACACACACACATGCGCGCACAAACACACACAAACACACACACACACACACACACACACACACACACACATCACAGTGTTTCTGCATCACTGTGTTACTGCAGTCCTGATTCACTGGACACTCAGACTGTTATAATGATTTACAGTGTTTTATAATGTTTCATTACTCCAGTGTTTCTTCATCACAGTGTTACTGCAGTCCTGATTCACTGGACACGCAGACTGTTATAATGATTTATAGTGTTTTATAATGTTTCATTACTTCAGTGTTACTGCCTCACAGTGTTACTGCAGTCCTGATTCACTGGACACTCAGACTGTTATAATGCTATATAATGTTTCATTATTCCAGTGTTAATGCATCACAGTGTTACTGCACTCCTGGTTAACTGGACACTCAGACTGTTATAATGATTTACAGTGTTTTATAATGTTTCATTACTTCAGTGTTTCCTCATCAGAGTGTTACTGCAGTCCTGCTTCACTGGACACTCAGACTGTTATAATGCTTTATAATGTTTTATAATGTTTCATTACTCCAGTGTCTCCTCTTCTGTATTCTCACTAACAGTGTGGTGATCTGTTATGTGTTATATCCTCTGTTGGGCAAAATTGTCTTTTTTTTAATACATGTAAATATGGTGAATAAAGCATTTGATAGACAGCTGTGTCTTTGGTGTTACAGCTTGAGTGGGTATTCTTGCTGCCTATGAAAAATTAAAAGGCCACTGTGAAATATCTGTCTATAGAGGGCAAAGGTGTCTCTCCGTCCAACACCTTAGGACAGCAGACACTTGCAAGAGAGAGAGAGAGGCCTACTTGCAAGAGAGAGAGGGATAGAGAGAGAGATGAAGTGAGAGAGAGGCCTACTTGCAAGAGAGAGAGGGATAGAGAGAGAGAGAAGCCTACTTGCAAGAGAGAGAGGAAGCGAGAGAGAGATATAGAGGCCTACTTGCAAGAGAGAAAGCGAGAGAGAGAGAGAGAAATAGAGAGGCCTACAGAGAGAGAGAGAGAGACAGAGAGAGACAGGGAGGAGAGAGAGAGGGCTAAGGTGTCTCTCTATCCAACACCTTAGGACAGCAGACACTTGCAAGAGAGAGAGAGAGGCCTACTTGCAAGAGAGAGAGGGATAGAGAGAGAGAGAAGCCTACTTGCAAGATAGAGAGGGATAGAGAGAGAGATGAAGTGAGAGAAAGGCCCACTTGCAAGATAGAGAGGGATAGAGAGAGAGAGAGAGAGAGAAGCCTACTTGCAAGATAGAGAGGAAGCGAGAGAGAGATAGAGGCCTACTTGCAAGAGAGAGAGAGAGAGAGAAATAGAGAAATAGAGAGGCCTACTTTTAAGACAGACAGAGAGAGATAGGGGGAGAGAGAGAGGGGGGAGGAGAGAGAGACCTAGAGGCCTACTTGCAAGACAGAGAGAGAGATAGAGAGAGAAAGAAAGAGATAGAGGGGGAGGCCTACTTGCAAGAGAGAGAGAGGGAGAGAGAGAGAGAGAAAAGCCTACTTGCAAGAGAGACAGGTTATAAAGAGGCCTTCGTCTTCTCAGCATTTGCTCTCAGAAGATACACATTTACACAAGCGAGGTCGTCTTTTAGTTCTCGCCATTGCTTAGCCTGTAACGGTGAGGCTTCTTCACACCACCGGTGGCTGGCGCACTCTTGCGTGCAGCCTTAGTAGCGAGCTGCTTCCTTGGGGCTTTGCCACCGGTGTATTTACGGGCGGTTTGCTTAGTTCTCGCCATTGCTGGGTATGGAGTTGAATGAATACTTTCGCGGGGACATGGACTTTTTAAAGCCTCCAACAGCAGCCTTCCCACCAATACGTCGACATTTTAACCCCCACTGATTGAACGAAAGCTCTACTTCCGGATAGTGCCTGAAATTCGAACTGGCGCGCAAACCTGTGTCCATTGCGTTGAATACAAATCTGCTTTTGAAATTGAAATGTAGCCTATATACAATATACACATAATCACATGTAGTCTTCACTTCGTGTTATAAGGCAGGTATGGTGGTGTGCAGTCCCATAGGGCTGACTTTGGCTTTCTCAATACAAAAATAAATACGACTACAGTGAAGTCTTGTGATTGGAGTCAAAATGAGAATTAGAAACAATGACAGAGATAATTGTACACGGGTTGCCCAAAACCTCGCATGCGGGACAAACGTAGAGCTACACTTAGAAATTAGTAATACTACTTATGATACAGTAATATGCCCGTACACACTAAACCATACAAATTCAACAAGAGGCGTTTAAAATGATCGCCTAAATGAATCACGCTTAGAGACGTATGTATCAATTAAACAATGTGAAGTTAGGGAAAGCCTGTATTTCAGTTTAATTGATTCAATATCAATTTGCCTGAAACATTTGAACAATAATGAGTCACGTTTTAATCGAACACAGTACAGAGGATTAAATCGATATTCATTTATTCGTACAGCTAGTTTTGGATGGGACAAGGCACACATGTTTTGACTTTGGAATGATCTCGAAGGCTGCATATAAGCTTTTAACAGGCTTTTAAGGCGGCTCTTAAACGAGCCTAGCGTGAATACATTTGGAAAGTCAGATTTATTTTGACTTCTCGGTCTTCTTGGGCAACAGCACGGCCTGGATGTTAGGCAGCACACCACCCTGTGCGATTGTCACTGCGCCGAGCAGTTTGTTCAACTCCTCGTCGTTACGCACAGCCAGCTGCAGATGACGGGGAATGATGCGAGTCTTCTTATTGTCACGGGCAGCGTTACCAGCCAACTCGAGGATCTCAGCAGTCAAGTACTCGAGCACAGCAGCCAGATAAACTGGAGCCCCAGCACCAACACGCTCGGCATAGTTGCCCTTGCGCAGCAGCCTGTGCACACGGCCGACAGGGAACTGGAGACCAGCCCTGGACGAACGAGTTTTAGCCTTGGCTCTGGCCTTTCCACCGGTTTTGCCTCTACCACTCATTTTCAGTGTTTCACGTTTTTATGTCACTACTTTAACTCAAGTCCGAAGAAAGCGTCTAAACCCGCTAACAGAAGGGGAGTGTTGTTATACAGCACGCCATCTCGATTCCCTTTGGCTGATGTGAAGATAGAAAAAGCCAATCAAAGCTCACAGGATTTCACGTCACCACGCACGACGTATCTGCTGTTTTATTCATCACTTTCCCGCGTCCGTCACGATTTTCAAAATCTAATGAAACGGAAAATGTTGGTAATAGCAGGCATGGATCATTTCTTTTTTTTCTACCGTCTGTTATACATTTGACTCAGATTGGTATCTCGTCTTTTTTATTTCACTTTGATTGAGATATTAAATGTTTTTGTTATTTCTAGACGTCCCCTTATGGTGGAACAATGAAGACATGTCTCATTGTTTAGCTGCACTATGGACTGTCATTCATTGTTTAAAGACCTGCAATTGAATTTAAATAAAAATTAACCTCTGCATACCAACAATAAGAATCATGCGGGAGAGTACTGGGAAGCGCTGTATTGGTTTTAGATGAGATTGTTGCTTAATCCCTTGAACTCACTTTCTTGCCAGGCAAATCTTCAGTTCAATATTCGTGGTGGTATCAGCCTACACCGGCACAGACATAGGCATGCACATATACATGGAGACCATTGTAAGCTTCGATACATGATTTAGTCAAACCTGTAATGTCTATCCGTGGATCTAAAGGACGCTGTTGCGCCAGTTCGTCCACAGCACTATTACCGACTCAAAGGACATCCACGATCACATAGCCGAAGACTTTCCTTGCCATTAGTATTCTGACTTGATTTTTCGATCAACGAGGGGTGTGGTTGCTACACAAAAACAATTGATCATCAACCACAAATGTATAAAGTATACACGTGTTTGAAGTACCTAATTAGCTACGTTTGCAGTTATTATTTGGACTAAGCTTTTGGTGAAATGACTGGGTGGCTCTTAAAAGAGCCTTTGTTTACAAATCATGAAGGCTTGAAGCTTAATCGCAGTTTACCTCTGCTTAGGGGCAGCCCTCTTGGGTTTAGCCGTCTCAGGCTTCGCTACTGCTTTGGGCTTCGCTGCTGCTGCTTTAGGCTTTACAGCCTTTGCAGCCTTGGCCTTCTTCGGGCTCTTGGCTGCCTTCTTGGGAGCTGCGGGCTTGATAGCCTTCTTGGGACTTTTTGTGGCCTTCTTAAGAGTGGCTGGCTTCTTGGCTTTCTTAGGAGACTTCTTAGCCACCGCTGGTTTCTTTACTGCAGCAGGCTTCTTTGCTGCCGGTTTCTTCGCTTTAGGGGCGGCTTTCTTCTCAGCCTTCTTCTGTGCCTCTGCTTGTGTCTTGTTCAGCTTGAAGGAGCCAGTCGCACCAGTGCCTTTAGTTTGAACCAGTGTGCCCTTAGCAACTAGACTCTTGATGGCCACCTTGACCCGAGCATTTTTCTTTTCTACGTCGTATCCGCCAGCAGCCAGAGCTTTCTTCAGAGCTGCAAGAGAAACTCCTTTCTTCTCCTTGGAAGCAGAAATAGCTTTCACGATTAGCTCGCCGACACTTGGTCCTGTTTGCTTTGGCCTAACAGCCTTCTTCTTCGTGGCTTTGGCGGGAGGAGGAGCTGGTGCGACTTCTGCCATTGTGATTTGCTGTCTACTGGTCAGAGAGCAAGAGAGCTAGAGAACAGTACAAGCTGAGAATGCAGCGGGCTGGTATTAAAGTCGACATGAGAACCGTTCAGACTCAACTCCGAGAGCTGCGCAAGCTTCGCCTCTGCAAAACGTATACTTGTGCTTTCTCCTCTCGCATAGAGAGAAAAACAACTGTGATGAAAGCGCAATTACAACAAAATAAGGAGCCAGATTAAAATAATTAAGTCTGTACTTTCCTGTAAAGTAATCAGGGATTGTAATTTCCGAGTATTCATGGTGCAACAGTTAGACAAACCTATAGTCATCGAGCGATTGAGGTTATCGACGGTTAATTCGTGGACACAACATCACTATTAAATGCATACAATTGGTCGCTGTGCATTTCATGAATAGTGAAAGATCAAGTTGCATGCCTCATTAAAACATAAAAGAGATGAAGAGGTACACTCTGAAGTATATTTATGATCAAATTGCATCTGTTTTGAACGTGGCGAAACACAGTGCTGCCGCCTCTGCGTCTTTAGCCGTGGTGTTGCCTAGGACAGGATTTGGAGCCTTGGAGCAAATATAACTCGACTGGATGCGATTTTAAACCCCATATCATCACATTCATAGTTTTACACATATGGGACATGAATTCGGGCTAATGTATATGAAAAAAAAACTGAATTCAATTGTTGTGGACTCATCGGGTTATCAGTTTCTTTCGCTTATTTTTTTATTTATTCTTTGTACATGCATTGCTGTAACGTGTGAGGCAATTTTAAATGTGAGTAGCCAAACTCTGTCAAACAAGGTTTCAGTGTTCAGACTAGTGGCCAAATGTGTTTGAAGATTAGCGTTATGTTTTTAATCCAGATCCATGTCATATTTGATACGGATGTAGTTATGTTCTGTATGACAGAACACACGCACTGCAGCATACAGTCCCCACACTCACAGGATGTCTCTCTGCCCATCCCTCTCTTCCTTCCATATGATACAAGGCCTACAGACTACTGCTGTGAATGATGAAGCCATATGATACAAGGCCAGCTGTGAATGATGCTGCCATATGATACAAGGCCTACAGACTACTGCTGTGAATGATGCTGCCATATGATACAAGGCCTTCAGACTACTGCTGTGAATGATGCTGCCATATGATACAAGGCCAGCTGTGAATGATGCTGCCATATGATACAAGGCCTACAGACTACAGCTGTGAATGATGTTGCCATATGGTTCAAGGCCTACAGACTACTGCTGTGAATGATGCTGCCATATGATACAAGGCCTACAGACTACAGCTGTGAATGATGTTGCCATATGGTTCAAGGCCTACAGACTACTGCTGTGAATGATGCTGCCATATGATACAAGGCCTACAGACTACAGCTGTGAATGATGTTGCCATATGGTTCAAGGCCTACAGACTACTGCTGTGAATGATGCTGCCATATGATACAAGGCCTTCAGACTACAGCTGTGAATGATGAAGCCATATGGTTCAAGGCCTACAGACAACAGCTGTGAATGATGCGGCCATGATACAAGGCCTACAGACAACAGCTGTGAATGATGCGGCCATGATACAAGGCCTACAGACTACAGCTGTGAATGATGCTGCTCTGCTCAAATACTGGCATCTACAAACCAATGCAATTGTCATTGACTGAGTCGGTGATATTTTACTAAAATGTAAAAGGAAGTAGGTCTACTAAAAGTAAACCCCCAGCCTTAGACACACGCAGGTCCCTCACAGGATTGCATATATATACAACAAGTATTTGGCTTATTGTATGGACTTAATGGCCAATATGGCTTATTTTATAGCAAAGATTCACATGTGAGGCCTATACACATAGGTCACAGCACATCCACAGTGCTCTGGCATACAAACAGAATATCACCATGCCCTTCTCACAGGTAAAATGATTAATCAGACAATACAGCAGGATGAGGTTTTATGTCTCACAATGTTCTCAGAGTTCTTCAGAGTTACATACGTACGTGCCACTGCCCCACCTCCTTTGTTTTGAATTGGCTGTGGGTGCTGCTGAGGATCTATGCTACACTACAGATGATCGGATTTCTACAGTCTCCTCCTGTTTGCTATCTAAACACAGTTTATTATTTTTGAAAGACAGTTAGAAATGTTGAAATGTTGAAGTGTTCAGAGAAACCCAAGTAAGAGTTTAATCAACCCCACTATAGGCCTGTATTTAAAACAAAGTATAACATCCGAGAGTTTAGCCTTCAAAGTGCAACTAACCAATAATTTGAATTTATGAATTCAACACAAACAATCAAGCGAAATCTGTGATCAGTCATACAGGCCACGTCTAACACAAATCTGATTATCTGTCGCCGTATCCGACACATACAAAAAATATGGCCATTCAAAGGCTGTGCTTCATTGTTTCGTATCTGGGAACGAGGTTCGGCTGGTTGTCTGGGCGTGTCGTAGTGATGCGGGGGAGTCTTCACAGAGGTCCTCTCAGTGCATATATATTGAAAAGTCACAGTGTTTCTTTTCACTGTTGTTTGTAGCGCCGACTCAAGAACTGTAACAATGAGCGGAAGAGGTAAGGGAGGGAAAGGACTTGGAAAAGGTGGCGCCAAGCGTCATCGTAAGGTTCTCCGTGATAACATCCAGGGTATTACCAAACCAGCGATTCGCCGCCTGGCTCGTCGTGGTGGCGTGAAGCGTATTTCTGGTCTCATTTACGAAGAAACTCGTGGTGTGCTGAAGGTGTTCCTCGAGAACGTGATCCGTGATGCCGTCACATACACCGAGCACGCCAAGAGAAAGACCGTGACCGCCATGGACGTCGTTTACGCACTAAAACGCCAGGGTCGTACTCTGTACGGATTTGGTGGTTAAACGCTTTCATTTCGTGTCTCACTCTAACTCAAACGGCTCTTTTAAGAGCCACCCATATCATCTTTTAAAAGTGCATATCGAAGTCACATACCCAGTCTACATGAGTTTGAATGAAGGACATGTAACAACTTATATTGATTCATAGCGTTAGTGAGCATCTTAATATTTTCGGAAGCAAATCTCTCTAAAAGTCACAATTGTGCGTAGGGTGTATGATCGCTGGATAAGGTCTCCATGATCAGTATAGTTTGGTTGCTTCACATAGTGGGTGATATAGAACAAGGGATGTTAAGTTCTTTTTGGTGTGTGTGTGTGACCTTGTAGGAGGAGAGACAGGTGACTTGCATGCACCTGCATCGATGTGTGGAAGATGCATTATATTGAATAAAAAAAGATTACATTTGGATTTGAGTACTAATTTATGTTGAGGATAGTTGACTAAGATTTTATACATTTATTGTAATACACTCATCAGTATTTGCACTCATTCTAGAGTCGTGCTGTCATGCCATGAAATAAAAATAACACTCAGCTGTCATATATCTACTGGTGGTGAAGGGTCATTGCAACACACATGATTGGCTATCTGAAAAAGAGAGGAGAAAGGTCACACACATACACTGACAGTTATACAGTATATGACATTGTAATAATAATGACTTTTATTTAATGGTGCCTTTCATGACACTCAAGGTCACCTTAAAGCACATGACGCATAGTTTAAAATATCAATACTAATGCTATTAGAAATATTTTAATATATTTCTTCAGATGCTTTCATCCAAATCCATTTACACCACAAATAGAATAGAACTTTGTCTCTTACACTGATACTGGATGTGCTGTCCTCTGGTTTAGCCCATCAGATATTAGCACCACATGCTAGCCTGTATAGCCTAGCTCATTACATATTAGCACCACATGCTAGCTTGTTTAGCTTAGCCCATCAGATATTAGCACCACATGCTAGCCTGTTTAGCCTAGGCCCTCTGGTTTAGCCCATTAGATATTAGCACCTTATGCTAGCCTGTGTAGCATAGTCGCTCTGGTTTAGCCCATTAGATATTAGCACCTTATGCTAGCCTGTGTAGCATAGGCCATCAGATATTAGCACCACATGCTAGCCTGTGTAGCATAGTCGCTCTGGTTTAGCCCATTAGATATTAGCACCTTATGCTAGCCTGTGTAGCATAGGCCATCAGATATTAGCACCACATGCTAGCCTGTGTAGCGTAGCCTCTCTGGTTTAGCCCATTATATATTAGCACCACACGCTAGACCGTGTAACCTAGACCCTCTGGTTTGGCCCATTAGGCCCACGGTTGTGGATGATGCAAAGCAATAAAAAAAAAGATGGCGGACCAAACTCGATAGATGGTCGTATTTGTACATCAAAGTTGATTGTTTGACTTTTTTTTAATTCGATTTTTAAAAAATTACCCAGAAATAGACTGAAAAATACATCTGAGCAGATATGCGATGTGTCTGAGCCAGCTATCTAATGTTAGCATGCTACTACCCACAAGGTAAACAGCCCTGGGGTCTCCGTGGGCTCTCCGTCATTTTGACGGACAGTTACAAAATTTGGCAGGTGCACGTCAGGCCACGCAGAGGTGCTCGGAGAGGGTTTGCAACGTCGGAGAGGGCTCTCTGTGTTTCCTTAAAACGGACGACCATAAATCTGCCTTTACCGTGTGATAGAGCCCCCTATTGGTGAGTTATTACCATTGCACTGCATTACCAAACATGCTTGGCAGTCCCCCAGGACACTCGGGGCGAGGGGCCACAAACACACACACACACACACACACACACCCGCTCATGAGCTACCCATGAGAAAAGAGTTCACACTCTATATGTGTGGTCAGCTACCCATGGAAGGAGTTCATACTCTATATGTGTTCATCCTCTTTAGCTGTAGTCTGTGGGATGTGGTCAGGACCCTGCAGCAGAACAGACACACACATACAAACAAACACACACGCACACACACAAACATAGACACAGACGCACGCACATACACACATACACACACACACACACGCATACACACACACACACACACACACACACACACACACACACACACAAACACACACACTTAAAGCAATATGCCATTTCTGATGGCAAAGAACTCACTTCAGCAGTGCTGATGGTGTTGGTTGGACACATCCTCTGTGCTGACCAGAAATGAAGACCATCAGCATGAACGAACAGGGGACAGGAGGAAAAACTAATGAAGAGTAACTTTAAAAAGAGCTAATTAAAAACAAAGAACTCATGAGACCTGAGACCTCTCTATGTGTGTGGTCAGCTACCCATGGGAGGGGTTCATACTCTATATGTGTTTATCTTCTTTAGCTGAAGTATGTGGTCAGGACTGACAGCAGAGCAAACACACACACACACACACACACACACACACACACACACACACACACACACACACACACACACACACACACATACATACACATACACATACACATGAGAAAAGAGTTCACACTATGTGTGTGGTGAGCTACCCATGGGAGGAGTTCATACTCTATATGTGTTTATCTTCTTTATCTGTAGTCTGTGGTCAGGACTGACAGCAAAGCCAGCTGCTACTTCTGCTTTTCACTGCTTGTGCTTAGTGACGTGACGTGCAGTCACAGATAAGAGGAGAGAGCAACAAGCACTTTGAGTATTCTGTAGCCAGAGACTCTCGCACATTACGCGTGTAGTCATCATCCTCTGAGCAGCCAGGTATGTTCATACCCTCTGAATGATTCGTATGTTTCTCTCTTAGGAACAAGTTGAAGCTTTAGATTATTCACTTTAGATTAGTTTGAAGGTGTAACTAATAGTGACTTGCACGTGGTGCATTTAAGCTTAGTGCTGCTGTTCCTCTTTCCCAGACAAGAGAAGACTAAACAAGCATCCAACAACAGCAAGTCAAGGTAATTACACACTGCATTTATTTATTGGTCAAATTTGACTTAATAGGAAATGATCCCTTCTGGTAATGCGCCTTTCTCTGTCTCAGTGAGTTTCCAAAAACACAAAAATACTTGCACTGGATTCCTGCTGAATGCAATGTCATTGTCTTCATTAATAAGCATATCATTATGTTATTTGATGTCATATTTACTGTGTTGTATTTGCATCTCTCAGTTCACTGGATTCACGATGATAGAAACTTCACTCTCTTTTTTCTTTCTGCTGATCATGACCTCCGGTAAGTAGCAACTTCCTGTCACACAGCTGAGTCCCTCATGTATATGAATGCAATAGTTTAGATAAAGTAACAGCTATTTGTCTGATTGAAACATCTCAGTTTTGAGTTTGGGGTTTTTAGTAAATGTGCTTGGTGTAAGCGAGAGAGTAAACTTCCCCCTTCTCTAGAAACTGAGGCTTGTCTGTGATAGTATCTGTGTGTGTCTTTATTCACCACCAATGACGTATGGGACCAGTATAGACTTTTAATCAAAGTCCATCTCTCATGGCACAAAGAGAAGCATGGTGGGATGAAGTATCTTCAGTAGCCCAGAACAGACAGAACCAGAACATTGGCTCTGGATCAGGGCTTTTCATGTTTCTATGGCATTTGACAAGTCACCGTAGGCACTCGGACATGCTTGTGAGGGGGAGGGGATTTGGTTGGTTGAAATTTAGCAACTTTACCACTAGAGAGCACACTAATGCAGCAAGCGTAGCTCTATCCATGTTATCAAGACCAAGGTTATGTTAGACATTGACTAGCTAGCTTGCTAAAACGTTAGCCTAGGGAACACTTAAAATGACTAAACATGGATCCTGCCATTCTCAAGAATATTCAACCACATATGATAATCGGTTTAATAAGATTAACAAACTATATTTCACTGACATTTGGTGGGCAGATGCCATTGCTCGTGATCTCAGGCTGGACTGAGACAATGTACGTTACTATGATGGGTGGTTGTAGTCCACATAGACACGATAATGTGATTGGCTAAAATTAGAAGAGATCTGATAGGCTGCAGATAATATCTTTTAGAAAAAATGCATTTGTGAAGCTAAGCGCGTTAGGAAAGTTCCAAAAATCCAAACACACGAATGCAGGGATTTGTAACTCGTGTCTGTTAGGTTGCAAACAAATGTCATGGGGTAATTTATTTGTGAATCACAAAATACATTTGTGAATCGCGTTTCGTTTGTTTGAGAATCACAAATCACATTTGTGAATCAAGCTTTGTTTGTTTGAATCGCGTTTCGTTTGTTTGGGAATTAAGAAACTAATCTCACTCCATACATCATGGACTAATGCACTGTTTTGTGTCTGATTTGTGTTTGCAGGGGGCTTGGGTGCAAAGTGGAGTGTCACTTACACACCTACAGACATCTGTGCTCTGGAAGGCTCCTCAGTTAACATGTCCTGCTCTTACACCTACCCCTGGGGTCTTACAGTCGAACAAGCTTACTGGATAAACCAAGAGTATGGTGATGCTGTTGATCTCTCCCAGATTGAGAGTGACAAACACAGGGTGAGAGTGGACTGTGGAGATAAAAGCAGTGGGTGTTCTCTGCAGATGACTAAACTAACCAAAGCAGATGCACAGTATCAGTATTACTGTAGGATTACCACCTATGAAGACGAACAGAAATGGATAGGCACACCTGGAATTTCTTTGAAAGTCACAGGTAAATAAAATGTTCTTTTGTCTCCAAAATAATTAACATATATTAATACACACTCTGAACATTTCTGTTAATTTACACCACTACACTGAAAACCAAATTCTTCTTTTCTTAGACCTGAAGGTTGTTTCATCTGGACAAGGAGCAGAAATGTTGGCGGGAGATCTTGTGACTCTCACCTGCAGCACCACCTGCTGGCTCACCGGCAGCCCTTCATTCATCTGGATAAAAGATGGACGTCCTGTAGAGAAGAAGAAGAGCATCAACAACCAGCTGCAGCTCTACCCAATCAGATCTGAAGATGGAGGCAGCTACACCTGTGCTGTTGAAGGACATAAGACTCTTCACTCTCCACCCATGTGGATAAATGTCATGTGTGAGTACTGGTCACGTCAATTCAAATCATACACGATAATTTAAAATGGATGTTAAAAGTGTAAAAGGTCCACTCTGTCACTTTGATACAATGCAGCTTGATATAATGCATCTATGTGTCACACCATAGGAAGCTATTTGTCTGTTTGGGGCAACAGAATATTTCAACATCCTTCCCCCTTTGATTAAGAGTCTTCAAACGAGTCAATCTTAAACTAACTAATCATTACCCTGATCTAGGCCAGACGTTCATCACATCTGAGAGAAAAACAGTGCAGGTGGGAGATCATGTGACCCTGACCTGCCGCACGACCTGCACTCTGAGTATCAGCCCTTCATTCATCTGGAGTAAAGATGGACGTCCTGTAGAGAAGAAGCAGAGAATCAACAACCAGCTGCATCTCCACCCAGTCAGATATGAAGATGGAGGCAACTACACCTGTTCTGTTACAGGACATGAGGATCGTCCATCTCCACCCTTGAAATTAAACGTGTGTGAGTACATAACATTATGACAACAGAAACGTTGTCAGATTTAAAAAGTAAGTGGTAAACATATTCAAGCTTTTATTCCAACACTGGTGCATCCATGTGCTCACATCAGATCCTCTGAGTCTTGTTAGAGGCTACTGAACATACTGATATCTGCTAAGAGAGTTATTTGAAAGTAATGAAATGCCACCTTTTCTAGGCCAGACAGTCATCACATCTGATTCAGAAGCAGTGAAGGTGGGAGATCATGTGACCCTCACCTGTAACACCTCCTGCACTCTGAGTAACAGCCCTTCATTCATCTGGAGTAAAGATGGACGTCCCGTAGAGAAGAATCAGAACATCAACAACCAGCTGCAGCTCCACCCAGTCAGATATGAAGATGGAGGCAACTACACCTGTGCTGTTACAGGGCACGATTATCCCTCTCCACCCTTCAGATTCCAAGTCATGCGTAAGTGTTAAATTACGAGACATCATCAACTCATGTTTACAGCAGGTAACACACTGGTGATTCATAAGATATGTAAGTTATAATACATCCACTTAAGAATGATCTGCATGTTTGCTGCATGTTCACAAAAGAAATCTAAAACTGTAACATAGCAAATCCAAGTAATGTGGCATATTTACATTGAGGTGACAACATTCTGACAGCTGTCAGATATTCTCCATGTCTGTTTCTGTCTCTGAACCTGAGTGAAGTGAACGCAAGTGAAGACAGACCAGTAGCTGTCACAATCTTCTGTCAAGAAAACGAACAAGCTCGGACATCAGAGAAGAAGTACTGATAATGTTCTGTTTTCCATCTTATATTTCCATCCTGTATCTCTTTTTCTTCTGCTTCTGATCACAGCAGTGGACCATATCCCTGTGATAGCTGCTGTTGTTGGAGTGGCAGTCTGTGGAGTTGTGGGTCTCCTCTGTGTCATATACTGGCTGAGGTGAGTAGATTATATGAGTGGGTGGTGTGGTGTGAGGTGTCCACCCCAAAACCCTTAAAGGTACAGTGTGTAGTTTATAGCGGTGTCTAGTGGTGAGTTTGCTTAATTGCAACCAGCCAAATACCCTTCCAATACCCTTCCCTTCCCACCACAAAACCCATAACTGTCTTACCATGCATTTAGTTTTTTTGATATTTTAAATTTGTTTATGATTTGCATTGAAGATTACATAAGGGGACCACCAGCAGGGGACCACAGAGAGGAGACACAGAGGTGAGATAGACATAAGAGTTTGTCATTTCATCTTAATTATCAGACTTTATGTTTCTGACATGTCCAGTATGACACGTTACTAACACACACCTCTCATCGCTAAAACGACCTAACCCTGAGGTTTTGCGTTATTTCAGGGTCAGGATGATGTTCAGTACTCAAATGTTAACTTCCAGAGGTCTGGTCAGAGCAGAGCTGCTGGTCCCTCCACTGCTGAGACTGCAGAGGATGATGTTCAGTACTCCACCATCCAGCCCCACGGCTCCAGAGAGACTGCAGGAGCTCAGGGGGACGACGTCCACTACGCCAGCGTCCACTTCAAGAAAGATGCTGCTGCAAAAAGGTATGTATCTTGTTTTTGTTGTAAGTCATGACTGTGGCTAATAACATGAAATACATTTGCTTAGGCTGGTAATAATAAGTTAAACACAAACCCTAACCTGTAGTCAAACTGTTTCATTAACTCAGCAGATTACATTGCGTGCCTTACCTATATATGCTCATAAAAAACATTGCAAACTATTTTAAAGTAAGAAAATTAAGGCTGACAATGTCCCCAATGTTTGTGACTTGTAGGTTACAGGTTCAATGTGTAGGAACAATTCATTCCAAAAGTACTTTAGCTATATTTAAACACAAACATAGATTTTGTACAGGTTTCTGTTTGTGTTTTGAATGTTAATCTATTGAAAGTTTTAAATTCCACTTTTTCCATTGAGATCATCTGCTTTGCTCATGTGTTCCTGCAGTTCCCCTGACCAGCCAGAGGGGGAGCCCTCTGTGATCTACAGCAGTGTTCAGAAGAGAGTGTGAAGAAAACAATATGAAGAGCCAGCCATGAGCAAACACAGTGAAGGGGATGCCATCAGATCTTTATCTTATGCAGTGCTGAATCTGTAGTCCTATAGTTCAGATCTTTATCTTATGCGGTGCTGAATTTGTAGTCCTATAGTTCAGATATTTATCTTATGCAGTGCTGAATCTGTAGTCCTAGTTTAGATCTTTATCTTATGCAGTGCTGAATCTGTATTCTGTATTTCTTTAGTTTCATATCCTATCAGTTCCTATCAGTTCCTATAGTTCCTTCCTATCAGTCCAACCTGATGCAGTTTATCAGAGCTTAAACCCCAACACCACCCAACCTGATGCAGTCTATCAGAGACTGAACCCCAACACCACCCAACCTGATGCAGTTTATCAGACCCTGAACCCCAACACCACCCAGCTTGAGAAGTGAGTTGACATAAAACCTTTCAGTGTGAATCTGTTTTGTTAATGAAAACTATTGTGTGGCAAATGGCGTTTCATTGAGTAGAACTATCGGTCCCTAGTATTCTGCTGTATTTATATTCCATGAGGCTACTTTGCTCTCTTCATTTAAGACTTTTATACTGCACATGTGCCTTGTGTGATTATTGTGTAACTGCCATAAGTGAAGATGTTAAATGGTTTAACATGTTTGAGTACTGAATGTATTTAGTTGTCATGGCTTTTGCTGTGATAGTCTATGTGGTATTTTATAATCTTGACTAACGAAATAATTTTTTTCTGTACTAACCTTTCTGCAGAGCTAATCTTCTTACAGAATTGTTTTCCACTATTTGGTAAATAAAATGAATTCAGCTGTTTGCTTTACTGTCTTGAGTGTTTTTTTATTGCAACCTCAGTCTTTTTATTGCAACCACTGATCAATCCCCTTTCACACAGTAAAGATAACTGGCATATGATTGAAGCATTCAGCTTCAGGTTATCCATGATTACCGGCTGCATTGTAGTATTCAGCAGCAACTGTATACAGTTAAGACAAATTCATGCACACAAGCACAGAAACCACCCACACACAGACAGACAGATAGACACGCACAGACAGACAGACAGACAGTCAGACAGACAGACAGATATGCACACACACACCCCGCACACACACACAGACAAACAACAGGCAAGTGACTCTTAGTTTAGGTAGGGTTTACATTTCTAGTGTTTGACGACAGAGACATGTTTTAATGTACAGTATGTACTGTATATTTGATATACGTGGATAATAGTATATCAATCTTCCCCATATTGTTCTTTTCAATTACTTGGGTCTCTGTTTCAGTCTCTGTCTCTGAGTGGTAATTTAGTATCAAACAGTAGAATCAAAAGTCTTAACACTGGATTCATCCAGTTTCTTACTGGAACTAAACTTAATTGAATGT
>NC_045175.1:13321225-13403725 GCF_900700415.2 Clupea harengus | reverse complement strand
AGAATATTTCAACATCCTTCCCCCTTTGATTAAGAGTCTTCAAACGAGTCAATCTTAAACTTACTAATCATTATCCTGATCTAGGCCAGACGGGCATCACATCTGATTCAGAAGCAGTGCAGGTGGGAGATCATTTGACCCTCACCTGCAGCACCACATGCACTCTGAGTAGCAGCCCTTCATTCATCTGGAGTAAAGATGGACGTCCTGTAGAGAAGAAGAGCATCAACAACCAGCTGCAGCTCCACCCAGTCAGATATGAAGATGGAGGCAGCTACACCTGTGCTGTTAAAGGCCATGAGACTCTTCACTCTCCACCCATGTGGATAAATGTCATGTGTGAGTACAGGTCAAGTCAATTCAAATCATACACGATTAATCAAAAACCATGTTAAAAGTGTTAAAGGTCCACTATGTAACTTTAATGCAATGCAGCTTGGCTTCAATCTATATGCGCGCACCAAAGGAAGCTATTTGTCTGTTTGGGGCAACAGAATATTTCAACATCCTTCCCCCTTTGATTAAGAGTCTTCAAATGAGTCAATCTTAAACTAACTAATCATTACCCTGATCTAGGCCAGACAGTCATCACATCTGAGAGACAAGCAGTGCAGGTGGGAGATCATGTGACCCTGACCTGCAGCACGACCTGCACTCTGAGTATCAGCTATTCATTCATCTGGAGTAAAGATGGACGTCCTGTAGAGAAGAAGAATAACATCAACAACCAGCTGCAGCTCCACCCAGTCAGATATGAAGATGGAGGCAGCTACACCTGTGCTGTTAAAGGCCATGAGACTCTTAACTCTCCACCCATGAGGATAAATGTCTTGTGTGAGTACTGGTCACGTCAATTCAAATTATACACGATTCATCAAAATTCATGTTAAAAGTGTAAAAGGTCGACTATGTCACTTTGATACAATGCAGCTTGGCTTCCATCTATGTGTCGCACCATAGGAAGCTATTTGTCTGTTTGGGGCAACAGAATATTTCAACATCCTTCCCCCTTTGATTAAGAGTCTTCAAACGAGTCAATCTTAAACTAACTAATCATTACCCTGATGTAGGCCAGACGGTCATCACATCTGAGAGAGAAGCAGTGAAGGTGGGAGATCATGTGACCCTCACCTGTAACACCACCTGCACTCTGAGTAGCAGCCCTTCATTCATCTGGAGTAAAGATGGACGTCCTGTAGAGAAGAAGCAGAACATCAACAACCAGCTGCAGTTCCACCCAGTCAGATATGAAGATGGAGGCAGCTACACCTGTGCTGTTAAAGGACATGAGGATCGTTCATCTCCACCCTTGCAATTAAACGTGTGTGAGTACATAACATTATGACAACAGAAACGTTGTCAGATTTAAAAAGTAAGTGGTAAACACAAGGGCGTCAGCAGCATTTTGAGAGTGGGCGGGGACATATTTTGGCGGGGGGTCTGGGGGTTCTCCCCAGAACATTTTGAAAGATGTAGATGCAATTTCCCGCATTCTGGTGCATTTACCATGTTTTTAGATAAAAAAATGATCTCTCTCTTTCATTGTTTTTCCTTGGAGTCAGCATGGTCTGCAATTACTGACTACTATTATGTTCTGGTAGACTGGGTAAACCCAGCCCGATCTGCAATCTTAAATAAGATTGAGCTTGGTCTGGTGATAGCCAGGATAATGTTTTGGTGTAATACACAGAGGACTGACACTTGCTAACGTTTGCACTTTATTCTCCATTTTATGAGAGCGAAATATTTAAAAGGAGGATTTAAAAAGTCGTTAGAAAAACTAGCATGTTAGCTAACGTTAACTCCAGATTAGCTCACGGTTGTTAAAAAATAAACCACATTCATTTTTTTTTGTAGCTACTTGAAAAAAACATCCTGGTCATCGCTTTCTGCCTGAAACAGACTGCCTTTGAACATGGCCAAAAGCACAACATATTTTAGTCCCAGAATAAGAAATCAACAAATGCTGCTCCACTTGTAATGGGTAAATAAAGTATGGTATTGCCTAGTGCTAGTTGTAGGTAAATAGCTTGCTTATCTAGCTATAATCATAATGTTTGCAGAAGGATCTTTGTGACTTAATGCTATTATAGCCAGAGAATGTCTCATAAGGGTGCTTTGGCCACTAAAGGGAAAACTTGGGCAACTCTGACTTACTTTCCTCTTCCTCAAAAAAAACCTCCTTCCATCGCGCAATGCTTCAATCAAAGAGTATGGGAGTTGAATCTGATGCGTGATGTGTAGGAAACCAGGAAAACGCGGAGTGGATTTCTATTGCTATGGGTATTCTCCCTACTGATAAAGTGGAACGGATTTGATTGTGAAGCAATGGAAAGATCGCTGGACTAGTAGACCAGTCATGCACTAATATGTTGATGGCAAATGTGGGGGGGTCCAAACAACTTTTTTTTTTAAAGTGAGGGGGACGTGACCCCCCCAAGTTATATGGTGGCGACGCCCATGGGTAAACATATTCAAGCTTTGATTTAAACACTGGTGCATCCATGTGCTCACATCAGATCTTCTGAGTCTTGTTAGAGGCTACTGAACATACTGACATCTGCTAAGAGAGTTATTTGAAAGTAATGAAATGCCACCTTTTCTAGGCCAGACAGTCATCACATCTGATAGAGAAGCAGTGAAGGTTGGAGATCATGTGACCCTCACCTGTTATTACACCTGTACTCTGAGTAGTAGCCCTTCATTCATCTGGAGTAAAGATGGACGTCCTGTAGAGAAGAAGCAGCGCATCAACAACCAGATGCAGCTCCACCCAGTCAGATATGAAGATGGAGGCAGCTACACCTGTGCTGTTATAGGGCACGATCTTCCCTCTCGACCTTTCAGACTCCAAGTCATGCGTAAGTGTTAAATTACGAGACATCATCAACTCATGTGTACAGCAGTTTACACACTGGTGATTCATAAGATATGTAAGTTACAATAAATCCATTAACGAATGTTCTGCATGTTTGCTGCATGTTCACGAAAGAAACATAACAAATCCAAGAATTGTGACATATTGACATTGAGGTGACAACATTCTGACAGCTTTCAGATATTCTCCACATCTGTTTCTGTCTCTGAACCTGAGTGAAGTCAGACCAGTAACCAGTAAGTCAGCGCAAGTGAAGACAGACCAGTACCTGTCACAATCTTCTGTCAAGAAAACAAACAAGTTAGGACATCAGAGAAGAAATACTGATGATGTTCAGTTTTCCATCTTATAATTCCATCTTGTATGTCTTTCTCTTCTCCTTCTGAACGCAGCAGTGGACCATATTCCTGTGATAGCTGCTGTTGTTGGAGTGGCAGTCTGTGGAGTTGTGGGTCTTCTCTGTGGCATATACTGGCTGAGGTGAGTAGATCAGATAAGGAAGTGGTGTGGTGTGAGTGTGAGTGATGTGGGGCATTGAGTCGGAGCAGCCAGGAAAAGCAAGTTCTATACGCAGCAGGGCATTCTGCCGCACACCCCAGAGCCTGTCCTTTTCTGTGGGTCCGGAGGCCGCACAGCCCCAACTTGAATTTTAGGAAGGTAGGCGCCGGGCAAGGTGGCTTTAGGGTGCTTAAGTCTGATTTGTGTGGGCGGGGCGTGTCCCCTGGAGGTGGGCGCACCTGTTGCACAGGTCGAAGGCAGGCAGAAAGACAGTCACTCAATCAGTCAGTCAGTCAGTCAGACAGACAGGCAGGCTTACTTATCGCACTCTAAAATACACTTTATACAAAAGTATATATATATATATATATAAAAAAATGGGAGTTCATCTCTTACTTCAAGGGATGGCTAGAGCCCTACGTGGGCAAGGACACAAGGCCTTCCTGAGTTTACTGCAGGACAGAAAACAGGCAGAGGCAACAAGGGCAATGGCTACTGCACAGCATTGCTCCATTCTCTCATGTGAACACATTGGTCAGGCATGTAAGGCCGATTTTCCAGATTCCAGTGCAGCCAATTATTAACATCATATCAATGGTGTTTTGGCGCCATATTTTCTTAAAAGTTCTAGACTCAGAGCAGTTCGTTTGTTTGTCCTGAGTGGCAGCGCATTACCTGGCCTGCATACATACAGTACATACCTACAGACCTTAAGGCCTTGTTCATATTGCCATCGCAAATAGTTTTTTATGGCATTTCCAGATTGTGTCCAGATTGGTATTTGAAAGTCTGGACAGAGAAAAAACACATGAAATCTGTGTGAATGGAACTGGCATTCCAGTTGGATTTCTACAGATGCATCTTAGACCGGATGCTCTGGCCGTTCAAGTCGGATTGCAAAGTGTCATTTGCATTTGTTTTTGCGTCATTCGCAATCTGAATCACAGTGACAAATTAAATTCATGCTGCTACTACGGTGCTCCTAGGTCGTTACCATAGCAACCCATGCTGACGGGTTTTGAAGTCAGGTTAGTGTTTGTGTTTATTGCTAGTCACCAGCAAATCTAGTGGGGATGTACTGAGCAAAGCTTTTAAAACAGTGACACATTCATAGCTAAAGTGGTTTGGACCTTCAAAGCTGGTGGTCAATACATTTCATAGGCCCACTGCTAATGCCGTCATTCTGATGCTTCACACACTGGTTTGAAATTGACTTGTAGAGTGCGTTCTGATTCATTTATATTCACCTCGTACAGATATATTATATGAGAAAACATACAGTCCCAATGTATTACTGTTTCGCATCTAGCGAAAATTAGCAACTTTTCGAGCAGGTTTTAGAAACTTTCGATTGAAAATAGCTACTGTTATATAATGCATTGATAACTCATGTGGCGAAACTGAAAAAGGGAGGTGAGCCTCAATAGCCAGCAAGCAGACATCGTGAATATCGCCATCTGGACTGTAATTTCACTCACTTATGCAAATATAGGCTTAATAAATAAATAAATGTGACATTTCTTTCTTTGTTTTGCATCACAGATCGTGTAAGGGAAATAAGAAGTCAACAAATCAAGACACACAGGTGATATGACTGAAATATCATGTATTCACAGAGTAGATTTCATCATATTTTCATATTTATATGTATTTAATATATTCAAGGTGGTGTTTTTTTCTATGGAAACCAGTGCGACAACGCCAAGCATTATCATCATTTAAACTGAGTGGGTTCATGAGGTCATGCTGTATGTTGATGGCCATTTTCTGTAGCTTAACTAGTAGAGCAAAGTGCCAACAACACTAAAGTCATGGGCCTGACATCCAGGGAGCACACATACTGATCATAATGGGGCTCTATACTCTACTGTCATTTGATTTAGATATAAGTTAATTCAATGAATGTAAATAGCATCTTGACATTGACATTTTTTTCTGTCTTTGTTTGAGGATGATGTGGACTATGAGAATGATCCTCAGGGAGGACGTTCTGGCGCCATCAAGATGAGTTCAGTTCACCAGAACCTGAACCCCAACACCGCCCAACCTGATGCAGTTTACCAGAGCCTGAACCCCAACACCACCCAACCTGATGCAGTTTACCAGCGCCTGAACCCCAACACCACCCAACCTGATGCAGTTTACCAGAGCCTGAACCCCAACACCACCCAACCTGATGCAGTTTACCAGAGCCTGAACCCCAACACCACCCAACCTGATGCAGTTTACCAGAGCCTGAACCCCAACACCACCCAACCTGATGCAGTTTAACAGATGCTGAACCCCAGCACCACCCAAACTGGTGAAGTTTAACAGAGCCTGAAAAATGTGTGTTGACATGAAACCTTATCTATGATAATTATTGTGTGGTAAATGGCATTTCATAGAGTAGAACTATTGGTTTGTAGTATTTTGCTGTATTTATATTCCATGAGGCTACTTTGCTTTCTTCATTCAAGATTTTTATACTGCACAAGTGCCTTGTGTGATTATTGTGTAACTGCTGTAAGTGAAGATGTTAAATTGTTTAACTAGTTTGAGTACTGAATGCATTTGCTTGGCCTGGCTTTTGCTGTGATATTCTATATGGTATTTTATAATCTTGACTAATGAAAGAACATTTTTGTGTATTAACCTTTCTGCAGAGCTAATCTTCTTACAGAATTGTTTTCCACTATTTGGTAAATAAAATATATTCAGCTGTTTGATTTACTGTCTTGAGTGTTTTTTTTTGCAACCCTGCTCAAGCCATTTCACACAGAAAGATAACTGGCGTTAAACTGACTAAGTTTAGTTAGTGTTTATGTAGAGTATGTACTGTCTATTTGATATCCGTGGATAATCGTGTGTGTGTGTGTGTGTAAAAGAGAGAGAGAGAGAGAGAGAGAGAGAGAGAGAGAAAGAGGGAGAGAGAGAGGGAGTGAGTGTATTTAGCATCATCTCAGCCTTCTCCCATCTAGTGGCCATAGTTAGAAAGTGCACCTTGTCACAGAATTTTAATACAAGCTAATCTTGTTTATTTTCTGTCCAGTAGAGGGCCCCCTTTGTCTGTTCCTCTACTCCCCAAACACACTTCATTTTCTCTCACACACTCTTTGTTTCTGTTTGTGTGTTAGTGTGCCAGAGCAGGTACTGAGGAAACACTATGGGTAAATAAATTATCTCTTTTTCTGTCTGCAGATACTGTATGCATGACAATGGATATTAATACCAGATGTTGATGGACGCTCTTTATAGTCAAAATATTCACGTCACTTCACCACATTCATGCCATCATACCATCACCAGGCTTTGTCCCACAGAAATATGAATACATGGATGGAGGAGACCAGATTCAACGACTGGATGAGGCAATTGAACTCTCCTCTGAATAGAACCAGTGTGATCCCTGGCTTGTCTCCATTGTATTCATTTAAATGAATGAGGTTCTAGCCTGAAAAATGCTAATGGCCTTAATGTCATTCATGCTATGAATAGTCATAGTGTGAAAAAAATGTGGGCATTTTTTTTACATTCTTCTTTTTGCCTTTTCCAGTAGTTCATCTACAGGCCTTTACACTGCAGGCACATTACATGAATGCATGTTCCCTAAAATCAGAAACTCATATTTCTATAAATTATACTCTCTCTCAATATTGTACAATAGTTGTGCTCAGTTCATGTACACCTGGACTGTTGCATCATTGGCCCTCTGCAATTGCTCTCTCTCTCTCTCTCTCTCTCTCTCTCTCTCTCTCTCTCTCTCTCTCTTTCCCTTTCAAAGCTATTCACTTCTTACACTGAATCAGCTTCAGATATTTGTGTTTGTTTGTTTAGTCTGACTGACTCCTCCCCCGGAAAAGAGAGTGAGCGGATCACTGGTGTGGGCTGAGGAGTGAAGTAACTTTGGTTGGCTACTATGATTCATATGTCCAGTGCAATGAGCAAAGTGTACCTTTTTGTTTCCCTCAAAGTAATGAACACAATGATTGGTGATTAATACACACTCTGAACATTTCTGTTAATTCACACCACTACACTGAACACCAAATTCTGACATTATTTTACTTCTCTTAGACCTGAAGGTTGTTTCGTCTGGACAAGGGGCAGAAGTGATGGAGGGAGAAAATGTGACTCTCACCTGTGACAACTGTATTAGATATTAGCACCACATGCTAGCCTGTGTAGCCTAGCCCATCAGATATTAGCACCACATGCTAGCCTGTGTAGCCTAGGCTCTCTGGTTTAGCCCATCAGAAATATAAGTTTAAACAAAGGAAAGGATGCATCATTAAATTATTTTTACTGAGAAAAGAGTTCATACTCTGCATGAGTGGTAGGCTACCCATGAGAAAAGAGTTACTATTCTTTCATCTTCTTCATCTATGGCCTGTGGTCAACCTAAGAGTTTCGGCTACTGTTCAACCAAAAACAAGAAGTAAAAAAAAAAGATGGCTATTTGTTCTTGTATGTCAGTCAACCACAAGAGCTGCTTCTATTAATGCTCAGGGCTGCTCCAATGTTGCTCTTTTTCTATCTGAACTCAGCAATCAGCAGTTAGAATCTCATTCTTCTTCTAGGGCCGAGAACCTTTGAATCTAAAAACATTGACAGACTTTGAATTTAAACTCTGCAGGAATTAGGTGAGAGTCCGTTGTTTACAGAACATGACTTTAACCACGTTCCGGGGTCACCTTGGGGTCACCTTGTGTCATTTCTCGCTCGTCTCCTGACTTTCTTATCTCTACCATCTGTCTCTGTTCCTCTCCAGCGCTTTATCAGACAAGGGTCAAACTGAGGACAGTGAAATGGAACTGAGGTTGCTACGAGTTGTCTGGCGATTGGTGCTGTGGTCTCAGTCCTGTAATTGAATATGTAAGCCTTAATAAAGATCTCAGAAACACTAAAATTCTGATCCCTACAGGCTACACAACCTGCGTCTGTCATCATAATAAACTGAACTGGGTACTGGAGGCAAAAGGCATCTTGAGGACTATGTAGCCATCCCCTCTGAGCAGCTCTTTGGATGTTTCAAACCTTTTTCTCTTTGGAACAAGTTCTAACTTTAGATTGCGCACTTCAGATTAGTTTGAATGTTTACCTGATTTAGAAGCTTGCACCTGACAGAACAATATTCTGATGAATAAAAAGCACATTCCATGTCTGAAGCGTGTGGACTGTACATGTCTGGTCAGCTGCCCATGATAAAAGAGTTCATACTCTATATGTGTGGTCAGCTACCCATGAGAAAAGAGTTCATACTCTATATGTGTGGTCAGCTACCCATGAGAAAAGAGTTCATACTATATATGTGTGGTCAGCTACCCATGAGAAAAGAGTTCATACTCTATATGTGTGGTCAGCTATCATGAGAAAAGAGTTCATACTCTGTATGTGTGGTCAGCTGCCCATGAGAGGAGCTCACCTTCTCATGAACTGTTTATCTGTAGTCTGTGGTCAGGACTGACACTAGGCCAACTGCTACTTCTGCTTTTCACTGCTGGTGCTTAGTGACGTGACATGCAGTCAAGGATAAGAGGAGAGAGCAACAAGCACTTTGAGTATTCTGTAGCCAGAGACTCCCACACATTACGCGTGTAGTCATCATCCTCTGAGCAGCCAGGTATGTTCATACACTTTGAATATTTTGTATGTATTTCTCTTAGGAACAAGTTGTAACTTTAGATAGTTCACTTTATATAAGTTTGAATGTGTAACTGATTTAGTAAGCTGTACCTGACAAATTAATTGTCCGTGCTCTGATCCATGCCTCTGCTGAGATGATCACTTATTTAAACACAACCAGTGAAAAGTCTACTGTGAGTGAACAGGGTCTTTAGTATTTAAAGTAGGGCTGTCAGCATTAATGCGTTAATCTATGCGATTAATGAGGCCGCGATTAACGCAATCAAATATTTTAACGCAATAAACGCAACTTAAAAATTTAACAAAAAAAATAAATAATATATATATATATATATATATATATATATAGGGTATATATATATATTTTTAATGCCTTTATTGGGATAGGACATGAAGTTATGACAGGAAACGAGGTGGAGAAGAGGTGGGGAGAGGATTGGGAAATTACATCAGGCCAGACTTGAACCTATGTCCCCTTGGGCAATGTAGCCCGTAAGTAGGGGGCTTGGCCTACCATTTGAAGTTATCACCTTATTGCAAAGCACCCGACAGAAAGCAGTCCCAGGTTAGATGATCGCCAACCCACACTCTATGACTTCTCTAGGAAAATAACTAGACCAGTCCGTGAAAAGGTTACCATTTGGGTTGCCGGTGACTGTCAACCCATCAACATAGTTGAGGACAGTGGGGTGATTGAGGTGATTCAAATTGCTTCAGGGGAAATTCTTACGATTTACCACCCAGGGGCACCATTGTGTTTAAAAAAAATACAGATAAACAACAGTTTCTAAAATACACGCTGTCTGAAGTGATTACTTGTTTATTTATAAGATTTCGTAACTTGTGCTGCTGGCTGGTGCCTATGAGCTTAGTCCTGCATTCGTGTTCCTCTTTCCCTGACAAGACAAGACAAGCATTCAACAACAGCTAGACACGGTAATTACACTGTTTTTATTAATTTACTTTTACAGTGTTTAAAGTTCATGTAATGAGTGTTGTCAAATGAATATCACTTAATAAGCAATTAACATTCTACTAAATTCTCTATCTCAATGAGTTTCCAAAAAACACAAAAATACTTGCACTGGATTTCTGCACAATGCAATGTCATTGTCTGTATTAATAAGCATATTATTATATAATTTGATGTGATATTTACTGTGTTGTATTTGCATCTCTCAGTTCACTGGATTCACGATGATAGAAACGTTACACTCTTTTTTCCTTCTGCTGATCATGACGCCCGGTAAGTAGCAACTTCCTGTCATACAGCTGAGTCCCTCATGTACATGTATATAGATGCATTAGTTTAGATAAAGTAACAGCTATTTGTCTGATTGAAACATCTCAGTTTTGAGTTTGGGGTTTAATGTAAACGTGTTTGGTGTAAGCGATGTAGAGAGACTAATCTAACCCCCTTCTCTAGAAACTGAGGCATGTCTGTGATAGTATCTGTGTGTGTCTTTCTTTACCATCAATGACGTATGGGCTTTTAATCAATTTCCATTTCATATGGCAAAAAGAGATACATGGTTGAATGAAGTATCTTCAGTAGCCCAGAACAGACAGAACCAAATCACTGGCTCTGGATCAGGGCTCTTCATGTTTTATGGCATTTGACCGTCACCATAGGCACTGACACACACTTGTGAGGGGGAGGAGATTCAGTTGGTTGAAATTTAGCAAATTTACCACTAGATGGCACTAAAAACTGCATACATTCATTGTAGTATATGCAAGATGTATAGATAACACATTTGCAGGATGATCATCTTTCATATCATTCCGCAAGTAGTCCGGTCATTTAACATAACATGCCCGTTGTAATTTGAAGTCAGCAAGTAATCGGTTGCTACGCAACACCTGAAACTTAAAAGTTCTATTTGCGTGAAGAACAATTTTTTCTTAGCGGAAATCATGAAACGGCAACGAAATCATTAAAAAGAGGTATTATGGAGGAATTTCTTCTACCGTTTTGGCAAGTAACCGTATAATAAGTGGGATAATGTATGCTGCACATCGAGGTCCTGTTCATGGCGGGATTTATTTTGAGATAATGACCGCCGGACTATACATTATCCCTTCCTTATGTGAACAACTTCTTCTAAAATGCATGACATTCAAAAGACCAGAATTATTTTTCTTAACATACTAGTTTTACATTAAACTACTGCTTATACTGTATATTAAGACATACATGAGTATGCAATACAAGTTGCATGCATTAATGTTTCATCCCATTTCAGCACATGAACACATCATGGACTAATGCACTGTTTTGTGTCTGATTTGTGTTTGCAGGGGGCTTGGGTGCACAGTGGAGTGTCACTTACACACCTACAGACATCTGTGCTCTGGAAGGCTCCTCAGTTAACATGTCCTGCTCTTACACTACCCTAGTGGTCTTACAGTCAACAAGCTTTCTGGATAAACCAAGACTCTGTTAATCCTGTTGATCTTTCCCAGTTTGAGACTTACAGACACAGGGTCACAGTGGACTGTGGAGATAAAAGCAGTGGGTGTTCTCTGCAGATGACGGAACTAACCAAAGCAGATGCACAGTATCAGTATTACTGTAGGATTACCACTGATGTAGATGGACAGAAATGGATGGGCAGACCTGGAATTTCTTTGCATGTCACAGGTAAATCAAATATCTTTGTTTCCCTCAAAGTAATGAACACAATGATTGGTGATTAATACACACTCTGAACATTTCTGTTAATTCACACCACTACACTGAACACCAAATTCTGACATTATTTTACTTCTCTTAGACCTGAAGGTTGTTTCGTCTGGACAAGGGGCAGAAGAGATGGAGGGAGAAAATGTGACTCTCACCTGTGAGAACACCTGTCCTGAGAGTAGCAGCCCTTTATTCATCTGGAGTAAAGATGGACGTCCTGTAGAGAAGAAGAGGAGCATCAACAACCAGCTGCAGCTCCACCCAGTCAGATATGAAGATAGAGGCAGCTACACCTGTTCTGTTAAAGGACATGAGGATCGTCCATCTCCACCCTTGAAATTAAACGTTTGTGAGTACATAATATTATGACAACAGGAACGATATCAGATATTTAAAAAGTAAATGGCAAACATATTCAAGCCGCACTTTGTGACTTTATTTCAAACACTGGTGCACCCATGTGCTCACATCAGATCCTCTGAGTCTTGTTGGAGGCTATTGAACATACTGATATCTGCTAAGAGAGTTATTTGAGATGCCACCTTTTCTAGGCAAGAATGTCATCACATCTGATAGAGAAGCAGTGCAGGTGGGAGATCATGTGACCCTCACCTGCAACACCACCTGCACTCTGAGTAACAGCCCTTCATTCATCTGGAGTAAAGATGGACGTCCTGTAGAGAAGAAGCAGAACATCAACAACCAGCTGCAGCTCTACCCAGTCAGATATGAAGACGGAGGCAGCTACACCTGTGCTGTTAAAGGACATGAGGATCTTCCCTCTCGACCTTTCAGACTCCAAGTCAGTCGTAAGTGTAAAATGATGAGAGAGAGCTCATCTGATGTTTACAGCAGTTATACCACTGGTCTTCAATAAGATATGTAGGTAATCACTAAGATATATAGGTAATCAATAAGATATGTTGGGAATAATAGAACCACGTAAGAATGTTCTGCATGTTTCATATATGTAAACTAAAAAATCTAAAACTGTAACATAAGAAATCCCAAAAATGTGACATATTGACATTGAGGCGACAACATTCTGACAACTGTTTTTGCGTCTGAAGCCAAGTGAAGAAAGACCAGTAACTGTCAACAAACTGTCAACAAACAAGTATGACATCAGAGAAGAAATACTGATAATGTTCAGTTTTCCATCTATTTTATTTTTCCATCTTGTACCTCTTTCTCTTTCCTTCTGACCACAGCAGTGGACCATATTCCTGTGATAGCTGCTCTAGTTGGAGTGGCAGTCTGTGGAGTTGTGGGTCTCCTCTGTGTCATATACTGGCTGAGGTGAGTTGAGGCTGAGGTGTGAGGTGTCCAACCCAAAACCGTTCAAGGTGCAGCGTGTAGTTTATAGTAGCATCTAGTGGTGAGTTTGCTGAATTGCAACCAGCTGAATACCCTTCCCTTTTCACCCCAGAACCCCATAACTGTCATACCATGCATTCAGTTTATTTGACAGTTTTGAAAGATTTGACTTTGAAAATGTATGTTTCTGATTTGCATTGAAGATCATATAAGGGGAACATGAAGCAGAACAGAGACATGAAGGTGAGAAACCTTTTCCAGCAGTTTGTCATGTCTTCTTAGTTATCAGATCAACATGTCCAGCACCACACGATCATAACACGTACATCTCATGACATTGCTAAAGTGACCTGACACGGACGTTTTGCTTTCTTCCAGGATCAGGATGATGTTCAGTCCTCCAACATTACCTTCCAGAGGTCTGGCCAGAGCAGAGCTGCTGGTCCCCCCAGTGCTGCTGCTGCAGGAGGAGCAGAGGATGATGTTCAGTACTCCACCATCCAGCCCCGGCGCTTCAGAGAGACTGCAGGAGGAGCAGATGATGATGTTCAGTACTCCAACGTTAACTTCAAGAGGTCAGGCCAGAGCAGAGCTGCTGAGGCTGCAGGAGGAGCAGAGGATTATGTTCAGTACTCCACCATCCAGCCCAAGTGCTCCAGAGAGACTGCAGGAGGAGCAGAGGATGATGTTCAGTACTCCACCATCCACCCCCAGCACTCCAGAGAGACTGCAGGAGCTCAGGGGGACGACGTTCAGTACGCCAGTGTCCAGTTCAAAAAGGCCGGTACTGTAAAAAGGTACTGTATATTATTCATTTTGTAAGTCATGACTGTGGCTAATAGCATGGAAATCAATGTGCTAAGGATAGGTTTACTTAGGTTGGGAACTCCTGAGTCATAATAATTTAGACCTCAACATGTAGTCATTGTGTTTTGTTAATTCAGCAGATTAGATTGTGTGCCTCACCTTTATATGCACATAGGACACTTAATGAATTGCAAACTGTTTTGTGTAACATATCATTTTGATATCGTTTTCAGAAAAGTAATGGTTACAAATTCTAGCTTACAGTTTAGCTACTTACACATAAACATATATTCTGTACAGATTTTTGTGTGTGTAAATGTTCATTTTTTAAAAGATTGAAATCCACTGCTACTTTGTCCATGGAGGCCCTGTGCTATGCTCTTGTGTTCCTGCAGTTCTCCTGGCCAGCCAGAGGGGGAGCCCTCTGTGATCTACAGCAGTGTTCAGAAGAGAGTGTGAAGAAAACAATGTGAAGAGCCAGCCATGAGCAAACACAGTGAAGGGGATGCCACCAGATCTTCATCTTATGCAGTGCTGAATCTGTAGTCCTATAGTTTAGATCTTTATCTTATGCAGTGCTGAATCTGTATTCCTATAGTTTAGATCTTTATCTTATGCAGTGCTGAATCTGTAGTCCTAGACTTTAGATATTTATCTTATGCAGTGCTGAATCTGTTGTCCTATAGTTTAGAGATTATTACTAATAATTATTATGTGTTTTAGTTCAAAACGTCCAAATGCTTCAATGCAATATGTTGTCTGTAAGCATTTGCTTCTCATTAAAAGTGCAGTTTGGAGATTTTAGGTTTAGGTTTTAGTATAAATGGAATATAGTATTCATAATAATGTTTTATTAGTGTAGAATTACCTGCATTCACGGATCGTTGCATTTTTATTAGCTTAGAATGAGCCCTTCATTTCTACTTTGGGAGTTCATATCTACATCCATTTTGTTGAAAGATTAAAGGGTTTAGAGATTATTGCTCTATGTATCTTAGCTTTAACCCTCCTATTATGTTTGGGGTCAATTTGACCCCATTCAATGTTTAACGTCTCTAAATAAATGATTGACATAATTGTTTTTGCTTCATATTTAAAGACGTTTCCTAATTTAATGGGGACAACTGAGTAAACACAAAATTAACATGATGATATGTTTTCACATACTTTACGCATAGGTGTTGTTTGGGGTCAATTTGACCCCAGGCTGTTTTTAATTGTATCACAATCTTGCTACACTAAATGAGTCTGTGATGAACGCAAGGTAATGTTATTTGCTATTAGCAAGTCGGCTCACTAGTCTCAGAGGTAACACAAAATCAAACATGTTTCCCTGAGTTGTTTTTTCCCCCATGTGTAACTATTGGAAAATGAAGGCATAGGAAATGAAGGCAGCCTGTTAAAACACACTCTAATCAGTACTACAGACTTCATGGTCAAGGCAGCCTGTCAAAACACACTCTAATCAGTACTACAGACTTCATGGTCAAGGCAGCCTGTCAAAACACACTCTAATCAGTACTACAGACTTCATGGTCAAGGCAGCCTGTCAAAACACACTCTAATCAGTACTACAGACTTCATGGTCAAGGCAGCCTGTTAAAACACACTCTAATCAGTACTACAGATTGGGTTGTGGTCAATGCAGCTGCCAGTTAGGTATTATGGGGTGTACAGTAGACAACACCAGATACACAAGCTGGTGCATTTTTAAATCTTCTGAGGTTCAGAAAGGCAGACCACTAGAGGGAGCTATGTTATGAGTAGTATTGACTGTTTTCATATATCATGATGACCACTAGAGGGAGCTATGTGATGTGTAGTGTTGACTGTTTTCATGAATCTTGATGACCAGTAGAGGGAGCTATGTGATGTGTAGTATTGACTGTTTTCATTAATCATGCTGACAGCAGTCACACTTGGACCAGCATGAGGATGTTCTGAAATATACTTGGGTTCTGTCTGAAATATATTCGTCTTCTGTCTGAAACATACTTGTCTTCTGTCTGAAATAAAACAAAATCCTTCTCAGTCCATACTGAGAAATAAAAAACAAAAACTATCTGATACATGCCACAGAAAGAGTTCAAATGTATACATATATTTGTTTCAGAGATTCTTGGGTGCATTTCTCAATTCATCCTTTCAAAACAGGAAGTGCATTTCTAAACAGCGCCACACAATGTATTACCTTCAAAAGGCCGTAACTTGCTCGACAATCTTAGTTTCTCGGTCAACAGTAAATATTGATGTCAATGAAAATGTCAGCGCTATCAGAGTCATAAGTCCTTATGTCATTGTTTATGAACAATGCAGTCAAAATGCTTAGTCATGTTATCAATGTAATGAACCTTCCTCATGTCACATGTGTCTGTAGCAGGAGAGCAGAGAGTCCTGCAATGACTGCTTTGATAACAGTCTCTGTCTGTGGACTATTGGGTCTCTTCTGTGGGGTTTTCTGGCTGAGGTGAGTGGCTGAGACAGAGAGAATGAAGTCTTCTAATGGTCACCTAAGACCACTCCCAATAGCCTATTTGTGTATGTTGTAGCGTGTGTACACAAGGGATAGCACTGACTCTAGAGAAGGAGGCGTTTCACTGCAGAGCTAGATGTCTGTTCCACTGAATGCAATTTCGGTGTGGTTTTTGTTGCAGCAACAAATGTAAGAAAGAAGCAATGGCGCAGGCAAGACATGAGTCTGATGTCATCATTCCGGACAGAATTTCCTAACTGTCACATCTGCCACAGCAATGAATAGTTCCGTGCTGTGAGGGAGTTCTTCATTCATACTCTCCAGACATCGCTGGTGTTCATGAGCAGTGCAACATGGTAAAAGATTCTTGAAAACTATTTGTCTTATCAATGCTGTTCTATGAAATATGCTAACAATGTTGTCTCTGCGCTACTTTGCTGATGTCTAGTAGAATTTTTGTGTTCAGCCATGAGCATCCCTTTATTTAGATTATGTTCTCAAAACATGTAGTTATAATGTTTTACACAAACATGTAGTTATAATGTTTTAGATAAACATGTAGTTATAATGTTTTACATAAGCATGTAGTTATGATGTTTTACATAAACATGTAGTTATAATGTTTTAGATAAACATGTAGTTATAATGTTTTACATAAGCATGTAGTTATGATGTTTTACATAAACATGTAGTTATAATGTTTTACATAAACATGTAGTTATAATGTTTTACATAAACATGTAGTTATAATGTTTTACATAAGCATGTAGTTATAATGTTTTAGATAAACATGTAGTTATAATGTTTTAGATAAACATGTAGTTATAATGTTTTTGATAAACATGTAGTTATAATGTTTTACATAAACATGTAGTTATAATGTTTTAGATAAACATGTAGTTATAATGTTTTTGATAAACATGTAGTTATAATGTTTTTGATAAACATGTAGTTATAATGTTTTTGATAAACATGTAGTCATAATGTTTTTGATAAACATGTAGTCATAATGTTTTTGATAAACATGTAGTTATAATGTTGAATGTGAAACTTTCAGGGTTTGTGGTTGATGATGATGAGCTGTGTGACATCTCTTACTGTGGTGGTTCTGTTCACCATTCAAGGTAAATCAAACATTTTTACTTGTTAATATCCCTATCAGAATATATATCTATCTATCTTAAAATATAAATCTTTAGATGGCATTAGCACATTTATTTGAAATATTCAGTAAATATTTAAGTTAAGGCAAAGGCTAGGCAAGGTTTATTCTTATAGCTCAATTCATACATATTGGTAATTCAAAGTACTTAATAAATGATAACATAAAATAACATGGGAAAAAAAACATAGAAAGTTAAATGAAAATAAAATAATAAGCAAAGTAAAAAGTACATTCAAACAAAAAGCAAAAAAAAGTATCTGTGAAAAGTTGCAAAAGCTCCAAACTGGCTACAGTTAGAACACCCTCTGATGTCATACAGGAAGTTGGCTCATACGGGCACATTTCCTAATTTCTGTTCCACAGCATCTCTTCAGAGAATTGACATAGTTGTCAATGTGTTTGTCCCAAACCACACAGATGAATACAACAGAAGTGTGTGTGTGTTTGTGTCTCTGTCTGTGTGTCTATGTGTGTGTGCAAGTGTGCAGCAATAGCTTTTCACAGTCAACCCAAGAGTCAGTTGTAACTTTCCATGGTGTTCATAATCAGAAGTTAATGAGGAGGCTGACTGTGGCATGAATGCCCAACTTTTACCCTTTGTGATATTGATATTTCATATTCAGCTTAACACACACACACACACACACACACACATACACACACACATATAGACACACATACACACACAAGAGTGAGGCACAGATTATAACAGATTCTATTTTTATCCAAAGAAGAACTCGTTACCATTCGCTGTTTATAACTTAAATCAGGAGATCTGTATTAGCGCCTTTAGGCCAAATAAACATAACAGAAACACATACACAGAAACAATACAGTACATATACTGCAAGTATTGATCGACATTCAGTGTGTGTTATTTACAAAAGTACAAAAAGAAATACCGCTCTTCTCACTGCTCCACGAGTTGAATGGAATCCGATTGTGATCGGACCTGAGAATGCGGTTGGTGGAATTTTAATAACAATTATACATATAAACAAAAGCTTGTTCGTACAAAACAGGCTTTTGGCGGTTGCAATTATTTTCAAACACTAGCTTGCCGCCACTTCTCCATACAACACACCACCACGTGAAAAGAAAACCTCCCCTTTTGTGCATTCACCTGTCCTCCTAAACCAGGAGCGTACCTATTGACAATATTAAATATGACAAAACACTTCATAATGTGTGAACATCACAAATATACACAAACATTTACAAATATATGAACCCCATTTGTCTATCCTTCTGGACAAAAATCTCTGTTGTAAAAGTCCTCTTTATCTTCTTTTAGCTTTAAAAGTCTCTCCAACCCAATGGAGATTAATTCAAGGGATGAAAATCGTCCTTGGTCAGTCCGAATCCGATTGTATGTTTTCAGTCTTTTCAAAGCAGAGAATGACCTTTCCACGGACACTGTTGTAGCCGGTATGGTGAGCACCAGCTGGAGTAACTTTGTCGCCTCAGGAACAGTCTGCATCAGATCCCTCTGGGCCAAAAAGAAGAGAAGCTGTTGTAATGCCCCGGCTCTTAGGCCCGTTACAAGAAATCCAGAACACCGCAAAGTTTCTCGATACAATCATTTAATTTACAAAGTTCTCAATAAACGCTACAACAGTGTGTTTTCTTGCTCTCCCGAACTCAGGAAGTGCAGGATTCTTTATAGGCCACGGACACGCCTAGCAGGTGGTTGATTACGGCACCTGGAAGACAGAGCGAAAACAGCCGCGCACGCACTCAAATAACACACATACGTATTCACGCACACGCATAAACAGACAAATCTGGAAGAGCAGACGAGCCCAAAGGGGTTCGTCACTCCCTCCCCCTTACAAAGCTTAAGGCCAGTAGAACTACACATCTACACATAGAACAATCAAACCACCAATTTGTCACAATAGTTATCACCACTACTATCACCAGTGAGACTCAAGTAGCCAATTACAATACGTGACAAACTATCTAATAAAGTGACTCTTGTGAATACTAAATACCTATCCCTCTAACCCAACAACCTAAGTGTCTCTTGAAACACCAGCAAACCCCGGGCCCTGGGAGGCTAAAGACAAGAACACAAACAGTTAGAGGACAGACAAGACAACTTTAATCGGGAGCGCGCAAAAGTGCACCTGCCATAACATTTCCACAGCCTTTAACAAGGACACTCAAAGTTCTGCACCCTTGCTCGCAACACATCTGGCCCTCGCAGGTCTTCCGCCTCCTCAAGACGTTCTAAGTGGTCAGGAGAGGAACCCAAAGAACCTGGGGCACCAGCCATGAGCACAGATTTAAATAAACTTAACATTATGTGTCAAGGGCTGTAAAGACAGATCTGTCTTCTGTTCATGTGCAAGCTCCTCCCGCAACACCAATGAGAGACGTTTTTCCAGGGGATTTACATTCATCCCTCACTGTTTGTGAGCTTTACAGTCCGATGAGATCAGCCTTTAATCTAACAAAGTCAAAGAACCTGGCATATTTGGACAGTTTCTGCAGTTTGGTTTAATCAAAATGTTGTGACATGTCATAAAATGTTGTACAATCGACCACACCAAGGAAACACAAACCTAGCTACCAGTTGAACACTGATATTGTCCAGAATGTAACAAAACATTCGTTTCCTCTCATCTCTGACTGACATTTGACTTCAGACACTATCTGTCGTTCAAAGAGTGGCACATTTCTGCTCAAATCGCTCATAGAAACTGTTAAACTCCTGTCTCTGGCGTTCTACAAATCCACTTGTGTCGCGGATTCAAAATCCAATGTCCATTACTTTGGTTTGAAGCATTCTAAAGAGTGCATCTGTTTCACTGAAAATGCCCTCATACTGTATGCCATAATGAAAAAGCATGTTGACGCTTTTGACAGCCACCGCTCATATCCAGCGGCCGTCATAATCCCAACTATCTGGATTTTCGCTCATAATACAGAATACAGCACGCAGATCAGATTGGTACATGCTTATTGTCTGCAACAGTCTTGAATTTGAGCTCCGTCTCGTAGGTGCTGCTCTTGGTAAACTATGGCACAGCCATTGGGTTCTTCTATTAGGAGGTTTACCACTTACTTTGAGTTAACTTAGTGTGCATAACAGTGAGTAAACATGGCCTCAGGCACCGTTTCTTTAATCCTGGCCTGCACCCCATTAAGCTCTTATGACATCTCAGCTGCTCCGTCATGAGTCTGAGCTCGAGCTTTTCGACACACTTGTATTTCTTCAAAACATCCAAGACATACTCGGCTATAGCAGGGGCTCGTCTGTCTTCACTCACATCATCAAATCCCCAAAACGCCTACCTCACTTCACAGGCCACCTCACTTTTAGCCACATGACGCAAAATAACAGAGATTTGGGCTTTGTTTGTGACATCCGTCGTCTCGTCTACTTCTGCAGCAACAAATGAGGCTGCATTAATTTCCATTTTATATCATTTCTAATCACCTCACCGACTGCTTCAATTAAATTGTTCTGTATTCTGTTTGACAAGCTAGAAAACACAGTAGATGTCTCCAAATGTCTAGCTCATCTTTGATCTTTCTCTGCAAAAGCAGGTTATAGTTCTACATAGTTGCCACGATTAGAAGAGCTTGAACTCTCATCGTTACCACAAAATGCCAGTTCCTGTTCGGCTAGGAAGCAGGTTGCATTAATGAGGTCTTTTAAAATCTCTCGGCTTTCCTTTACCTTAGCATTGTGGATGCTAACATTTAGTCTCTGCTGTTCGTCCAAAGCCAAATCTATTCTTGAGATTCCAAAAGTTTTCAAAGCAATTTGGTTTTGAATGTGGCTGGTTGACCTTTCATGTTTGCTGAGGCTTCTTGGTAGATTTTTCAAAAAAACTTAGTTGATATTATTCAAATATATGAAAATGTGTGTACTAACTTGTGGAACTTGGAACTGATTTAAACATAATAAGAAAAATAAAACCTTAGTTTAAGTACAAAACAGTATTCTGCACCGAAAATAAATAATAACAAATAATTAAATAAATTCATATTTTATTAAAAAAATTAAAATTGTGTACTAACTTGTGGAAAATGGACAATTCAACATCTCACCTGAACCCCTGATGCTGATTGATCATCACCCTGCTCTATATCAGTAGCTTCAGGCTGCTGTTTTTCCTGCACAGTAATTCATCAATTTAATACAGACACTAACCATGTTTAGTTGACTGCTGACATTGGTCGAGAGATTACAGGGAACAGAGTTGGCTTATCACTATCCAAGGGATCATATAGGCCTACCTATCACCAGTTAATATCACTTTTGAGTTGCTAACCTGCTGGTACTATGCTAAACTAGCATGTTCCCATTATGTGGGCACGTTAGCTTTATCCTTTTGGCTTAAAAGACCAGCCGCTGCTAACACACTGGTTGAAAGATTGCAGACGCTAAGGATAGATTTAATACAAGCAAAAGTTACATGCTCTTCCCAAACTTTTTACAGTCCCGTACCCCTTCAGACATTCAATCTCCAGCTACGTACCCCCCCCCCCGCACTCATCTATAGTTTAATGTTTGTAAGCCCCCCCCCAATCACACACACACACACACACACACACACTCACCACAGGTTAATGATAATGGTCTGCTTGAGAGGATGGACATAGCTCTGCAATGTCTAGCTGAATTTGAGAAAGTCTTACATCGTTTTCCACACAGTCTGTGCCTGTATTTTGTTTTCATGCTCGTCAGAGCTGAGAACCCACTCTCACATAAGTACATCGTGGCAAAGGGCATTAAAGTCTTTTCACTGAGGTGCGTTGCTATGTCGCGTTTGACAATGTCTGTCACACCGAGTTGATTTGCACACAAAAAAGCTAGTAGCTTGGCTAGCAACAACTCTACTGCTGCTAATATCCTGATTTGAGGTAGACTTGGAAGAGCAACCTGGGTTGCTGTCGCCGGCAGGTGCATTCTCAATTGTAGGGCATCTACTAGTAGTAGCGGTTGGTGTCTCTCTGGAACGTTAACTCTGTTTAACCATTTATCCATTTTCGTGTAGCAACCGGAATGAGCTCCCGCTTCTCTACGCGGGAGCGTGCCTATGTTCCCACAGCCCTATGTTCCCACAGTCCAATGTTCCCACAGCCCTATATTCCCACAGCCCTATGTTCCCACAGCCCTATGTTCCCACATTTCTAAGAGCTTTTTCAGAATTAGGTCTTATGTTCCCACATTTCTAATATTCATTACAAAAGTAAGGCCTATGTTCCTACAGTTCATCTAACCCTAACCTACAACCCTAAATAATAACCCTAACCCGCGGGCGGGTCCGCGATTTTTTTCAAAGTGGCGATTTTTGTACTTTTTTTTTGGCAACATCATGAACATACAAATCGACTGTATAATTGTGGAGGAATTGATCATTTACTTTAGGCATGCATTTGTAGGTGTTTTTGTCCCGAAAACGGCTGGGGCTTAACAGGAAATGTGGCACCATAGGGTTTAATTTTCAGAAAAATCTAGAACTGTGGGAACATAGGGCTGTGGGAACATCGGGACTAATTTTTCAAAATTGTCAGTGAAAAAAAAATCCTTAGAAATGTGGGAACATAGGGCTGTGGGAACATAGGGCTGACCCCCTCTACGCAGGGCATCAGCGTGTGGAAATCTGACAAAGGAAGCTCATCGTTGTGCCTATGTTTTGACTAACCTAGCTGGAGCTATTTTTGGCAGTGTAATTATTTCGCTGAACACTACAATGTATACATGAGTGTATTTTTGGCATGGGGACTGGGCTATTCAGACTATTTAAGATGTCATGTTTGTTTATAGGTCAGTTTGAAAATGTAATGGGCTGTTTTACTTTGAAAATGCAAATCACATTTGTATCCCTACGTACCACCCACGTCCCTTTGCGTACCCCTGGGGGTATGCGTACCCCCAGTTTGGGAAACACTGCTCTACACTAACAATTTTCAAAACATGTTTCCATTGTAGAATTGGTGGCAATGTTAGGCTAGTTAGTGTGGGTAGTTAGCCTACTAGCTAACTAACAACGACCTGGGCTTCGTGAGCTACTTACTCTCAGTGGTGAAAAAACTTTGGATGTCTCTTTTTTTTGTGGCATTTTCCTATCTACAAAGCACAAAAGGGTCAAAAATATCAATGCTGAGACCAAACGAAATACTAATGAGGCTTTGTTATTTCCTGGCGTATATAGTAGCTTTTAGCAGTGCTTAGAACGTGAGCCTCTTCAGCCAATGAAATTACAGCATCTTGTCTCGCAGGCTCGAGGGCGCATTAGAAAACTTGGACATTTATTTTTTATTCTTCTTGGCAACAAACAGAGTATAGATAATAATACAAATGAGCTTGCTAATATATCGTGCAAAATATTTTTTTCTAACAGATAATTCAAATAAACAAAATATTGGTGGGGACAATTGTGTCTTTCCCAAACTTTGGCTGTGACTAGTCCCTATGGACCATATGCACACCTACACCCTTGGTGTATTGTATGTGTGTGTTCATAACGGTGTATTGTGTGTGTTTTCTGTTGCAGATGTGTGTGGTGAGGAGTGGAGCGTCAAGTACCAGTCTGAGAGCACCTGTGCTTTTGTGGGGTCTTCAGTGGAAATCTCCTGCTTCTACACCTCCCCCAGTGTCCTGACCTTTATAGACGTTTACTGGGCAAAACACAACAAGGATCCTCCTGATCTCCGTGCTGACCCAGACTACAGGAGAAGATTCAAAATAGTCTGGCGCTATCTGTCTACAAATGCAGGAAAATGTACTTTACAAATATACACATTGACTAAATTAGATAGTGGTATTTATTACTCTAGGATAACAACAAACTATGAAGGCCAGAAGGGGATTGGAACACCAGGGTTTAATCTGGATGTTAAAGGTAAAGACAAACAAAATATCAGTACGCCTATCTAATATTTATCCTCTTCATATGTGTGTGTGTGTGTGTGTGTGTGTGTGTGTGCATGTGTGTGTGTGCATGCCTGTGTGTGTGTGCATGTGTGTGTGTGCATGCCTGTGTGTGTGTGTACATGTTTTCATGTGTATGTAAGTGTGTGTGCATGCCTGTGTGTGTGTGTACATGTTTTCATGTGTATGTAAGTGTGTGTGTGTGTGTGTGTGTGTGTTGTGTGTGTGTGTGTGTGTGTGTGTGCAAGTGTGTGTGCGCATGCCTGTGTGTGTGTGTGTGTGTACATGTTTTCATGTGTGTGTATGTGCAAGGTGCGATTTGTCAAAAAAACAGAGGGGGGATGTTTTTTTTTTAATAGCCCGCTACTAGCTTCGCGATCAACATCGGAGTTCTCTTCGTCACCGGAGTTCTCCTGGGGTGGGGCATTCACTTCAACTTCTTCCACTGTGCAGACTGAGTTATGTTGTGTAAAGGTTGGATTCGATTTTTTTTGTGCAGGTCCTGTTAAGAAGGACGCTATGCTGCTCTGGGCTTGTTTCATTTTGCCCTCGTTTTACAATATTTAGCTGGCTATGCTAATTTCCGTGTATGTAATTTTGTTATGTATACAATGTATTTTTGTGCATGGGGACGTTCGCAAATTCCGAGACTGCCGACAGATCGGGTCAGGTGAACGTTAGTGCCAGCGATGTAGGCTATAAGTGTAAGAAAACTCTGTCACAACCTGCCTGTTTTTTCATAGTTGTTTTAATAATTGAGGGTTGTCCCCCCCGTGGATGAAATTCATCCAGCTGAGGTAGGGATGTAAAAACTAGAGGGGGAGTAAATCCCCCCCATCCCCCCAACAAATCGCACCCTGTGTATGTGTGTGAATTGTCAGGATTGTGCCTTGTTTTTGTCTGTGCTTTTACTTTGTATCCCTTCCGTGCTTTTATTATGATACTTTCTGTCTGCCATTGTTTCCTTCCAGTGTCTAGTCCTTTGTGCGTCCTTGTTCCCGCCATGTGTTTTCCTGTGTTTGTCATGCCATGTGCTTTCCCATGTTTGTTTATTCATGCCAAGTGCTTCCTTGTTGTTGTACCTGTGTCTCCACCCCTCACCTGTTCCCAATTATGAATCTGTTTGTTTTCCTGATTAGTTTCTCCTGCCTCTTGTTTAAGGTGGGTGAGTGTTTGTTCCCCTCCAAATATCTGTTATTATATTATCCAATTAACTAACCCGCTATTTAAGTTCAGTCTGTCCTTTGTCCCCTGTTGGTTCATAAGTTTGATGTCAAGTCTAAAGTCCTGTGAGCTAAGTCGTGGTTTTTTTGGGCTTCTGTTTATGTGGATTCCTAAATTGGGATCTTCTGTGCTTTCGTGTTTTTGGATTCTTAAATTGGGATCTTCTGTGTTTTTTCTGTTTTTCTGAGTTTTTGCCTTTGATCTTCTGTGCGTTACCCTTCTTTGAAAATAAATCCTGAGTTTATGTCTGCATCTGGTCTGCAATTGGGTCCTTTCCTGCGTACCCTGACATGAATACAGCCTACAGTGTGTCATGGTTGTCAGTCTTGTATGTCTTAGGTAAAGGGAAACACACTCTTCTGCATGTGTTAAACATCTCCTCTTAGTGACACATGTAATCAGACATGTAATGTTCTCTCTCACAGACGCCCCACAGACATCAGTGTCCATCAGTCCCCCTGGTGACATACAGGAAGGCACAGACGTGACTCTGACCTGCACCACCACATCTGATCTACCAGTGAGGAGCTACAGCTGGACCAAGAATGTCACAACCCACCTCAAGAAAATCGGGACTCGAAAGACATTCACCATCAAACACTTCACACCTGGAGACAGTGGACTATATTTATGTGTGTCAGAGTATGAATGTGGGTACCGATTCTCATCTACTGTGCACCTCCAGGTTTCATGTGAGTAGCCTTTTACGAGACTTTCGGAAAATCAGCCACATTTTGTTGGACTTAAAATTACCGTTAAGTACCATTCTTCATCTAGTTTCAGATTGTAATTGGGGGCGGGATCATTTTTGGTATAGTGATAACACTATCTATAGCAGGGGTCTTCAACCTTTTTCAGCCCAAGGACCCCTTGGCTGAGAGAGACACTGAGCAGGGACCCCCACCCCTGCCGCCCCAAATTTGGGCTTGATATTCATATCATTTATTTGGAACTAAGTGTCAGTCACACACACACACACTCCCCTACACATGTTTGAACAGAATTACAAATCATCTGTGACACAAACTCGTTTCAATTTATTGTTTATTATTGACATTTTTTCTCCCTTACAGTTAGCCATCACTCTGTATTAGATTAGGGAGGGACAAAGAATTGAGCAGCTTGAAAAGCTTAAGTATGGATGAAATATCTCATACCTAGTGAGAGATCTGACGTTTGAGAATTCATCATTCATGTCTTTGGCAACAACATTCTCCCTATGAAGCATGCAGTGCGTCATACATGGCTCTTGCACGTCTGTGCACATCGCGACACATTTTGGCCAGGGTATATCATGTTCACGGAAAAAATTGTCGATCACTTTGAAAATCTCGGAAAATTTTTTACCTCCAGGCAGCTGCTTACAGAATAGAAATTCCTCCTGCATCTCATTTTAATCGACAAATCACAAAAAAGCTAAAAGCTGAGTGTCGTTTGACACATCGGTAGATTCATCTAATTTAGTGCAAAAAATCTGCCTTCGGGAGTTTTGCGACTAGTAGTGCCCTCACATCAGCTGCAATTCATCAATGGGCGGGCATTGGGATCTTTTCAGTTTTTTTACGTACTCATCCTTCCCAAACATTGTTTTGCACATATCACTAGCTGTTGGCAATATTAAACTTTCCGCAATTATGTATGGCTGTTTGGTCTGAGCGACACGTAATGTAACTTGATAAGAGGCTTTTAAAGCTAGCTCGCACACTTTGGCTGATTGTCTCATCAAGGTCTGCTGGCCCTCAAAAGATTTTAAACATGAAATATTAAATGTTTTTTTTTATTTTAAGTGAGCATGGGTTGTCTTTGAATGTCGTTGCAGCGTTGATGGTTTCATAGTTTCGTTTGATGGCACGGAAGAGCAAACCACGCATAATTCTTCACTATCGGTCTCTTTGTAGGTAAAGGCAAACTTCAGATAATTCTCTGAATATTTACGTGTCTTCTCCCGTTTGCGCTTTTCGCTGTTCATGGAAGGGGTGTTGGTATCCTCTGAAGGTAGATCATCTGAACCGCCATCAGTGGTGTCTGACGAGGAGCTTTTGTTCCGAGAAATTGTATGGTTATGGCAGGTAACGTCTTTTTGCACCAGATAGCTAAATGTAGCTAAAAGTGCATATGTTGCCATTATGATCAAATGATCGCGTGAAGACTCATGGGTAGCCTATGTATTATTTTTAAGGAATAGAAAGCAATTTACGTTCTGTTTATGTTCATGTAGTCTTTTGGACGTTTTTCAGTTTTGGAAGAGGGTAAAAATGCTTCAGATGAAATAATTTGGCGGACCCCCTGCAGTACCTCCGCGGACCCCCTGGGGGTCGCGGACCCCCGGTTGAAGACCTTTGATCTATAGTAAAAAGAAAAAGGAGGCACAGTCAAAAGATAGAGGTGCTGGCTAGAATTGTGAAAGGTATGCGTAAAAGGTGAATAGGTGTACACCACACCACACGCCATATTTTGTAGTAATCACACTATCCCATGAAAAAAATGCTCTTTTGATCGCTTTGGTTTTTCTCCCAGACAGATTTAGACTGAAATATCTGGCTTCTCAGATTTCTATGTGGACCATATGTATCCTATGGTGTTAAAAGAGCGTGTAAGATTTTTTTTTTTTTTTTTTAACTATGTTTTTACTGTAGCACTATGAGATTCAGCCGCATATAGTGTGCGCTATAAATTGAATGAATTATTATTATAATTATTATTATTAAAGAGAGATCTCAGGGTCACAACTCATGATCAGTTTTTACTTAATGTGTAGCCATAGGTTGTGTTACATAACTGAGCAACAGAGAGGTTATCCTTCAGTCATGTTCGTTATGAGGTCAACTGCTCTATTTTCCATCTCACAATACCCCAGTGTAATAAATAGGTGTTTATCCTTCTGATTAGGTTAACTTAGCATCAAACAATTTCTGCAGAGTGAACAAGTCAAAAACAGCTCAAGCATCTAACGCCTAACAAGTCAAGGGCAAACTAAGAATATCCAGAAAACTCAAAAGGAAGACAAAGTGGTACCTCTAGTGCAGTGATTCACTAATACACAGAATGCAACTACATTGAGTTAGCTGGAGCATAACTGTAATTTCATGTAGAGGTTGGACATGCTATGGTTTGCAGATCCTCCCAAGAACACAAGAATCGAGTCTGATCCATCTGGTGAAATGATTGAGGGAAGCACAGTGACTCTGACCTGCATGAGTGAAGCTGACCCACCAGTACACACATACACCTGGATCAAGAAGAGTGGAGCTGTAGAATTGAAGTCAGGAAAGGAGAAGACACTCATCTTCAGCAAGATCCGTTCTGAGGACCGTGGAGAGTATCTCTGTCAAGCAGCCAACAGGGTTGGTCAACAGGACTCCCTTGTTGTGTCTGTCTGGGTTTCATGTGAGTATTTCTGGAAATTAACTTTAAAATTAGGAGGAGAATGGCCAATAACTCTCTATGTATGTTGTGATGTGATGAGTGGACCACATGGATGTGTAGTCTTTGAAATGAAATACATTGCTTACATTGCATTGAAATGCTTATATTATGTAAATGTTCTATTTTCTTCCAGATCCCCCAAAGAAAACAGCAGTTTCATTTTCTGATGATAGTGTTATGGCCATGGGCAACACAGTGACTCTGGCCTGCAGCAGTGATGCCAACCCACCAGTGGAGATCTACACCTGGTTTAAGGTGGGTGAGTCCACTCCAGTAGGATCAGGACAGCAGTACAGCATCACTGACATCAGCTCTGAGGATGGAGGACAGTACTACTGTGAGGCCAGGAATAAATATGGAGATGAGGACTCTAATGCTGTGTCAATCATGGAAGGTATAAATGCATCTCTAACTCTCTGTGCTTACGATAATAACTGCTTAAGAAGTCTTTACTTAAGATATTTCTCCTCACCTTCCTCATGTCAGATGAATCTGTACCAGGAGCGCAGATTCCTGTATTGACTGTTTTGACTGTATTGACAGTCTCTGTCTGTGGACTATTGGGTCTCTTCTGTGGGGTTTTCTGGCTGAGGTGAGTGGCGGTGACATTGAGAATCAAGTCTGTCCAAGTTGATGTGACCATAGACGTGTTTAACGTCATTTTAAGGACAGACAGCAGTTTTAAATGAGGACACTAGTGATTGATGCCTTTTACTGAAAAGATCATGACACTAAATCTTAGTTTTGTGTGTTTGCAGCAAGAAATGCAAGAAAGAGATGTTGGCACGAGGAAGGAATGACCAGGTGAGACAGAGGACATGTGGACAGTGTCCAAGTGTTTACTGCCCGTGATAATATTAATGTTTATATATGCTTGGGATTTATTTCTGTCTTCTTTGTTAGGATGTCGGTGATTCTGTTGGCAATACCCAAAGGGAGAACCCTAACATCGTCCAGATGAGTTCAGCTGGCCAGATTCTAAACCCCAACACCATCCAACCTGATGCAGTTTATCAGAACCTGAACCCCAACACCACCCAACCTGATGCAGTTTATCAAAGCCTGGACCCCAACAGCATCCAACCTGATGCAGTTTATCAAAGCCTGGACCCCAACACCATCCAACCTGATGCAGTTTACCAGAGCCTGGACCCCAACACCACCCAACCTGATGCAGTTTATCAGACCCTGAACCCTAACACCATCCAATCTGATGCAGTTTACCAGCGCCTGAACCCCAACACCACCCAACCTGATGCAGTTTATCAAAGCCTGGACCCCAACACCACCCAACCTGATGCAGTTTATCAGACCCTGAACCCCAACATCATCCAACCTGATGCAGTTTACCAGAGCCTGGACCCCAACACCATCCAACCTGATGCAGTTTACCAGATCCTGAACCCCAACACCACCTAACCTGAGCAAGTCTACCAAACCCTAATGCCAAATACCTCTTAATCTCATTCTGTCATTCTCATCCACAAATGCAGAAAATTCATGAGCTCAGTCCTGAAGCATGACTGCACCCATTTTGTTGAGTAACATGCTTTAGCTCATTGCTATGGATTCTTACACAGGCTTGTACTGAGTAGAAATAGTATTTTTCTATTGATATGTTTGAATAATTCAGTTTACGATATAGCAGAGGTCGACTTAAATCATTAGTGTCTCCTTTTAATGCAATATTGTTGGAGTCGCTCTGCTTTTCTTGACTACTGGGTAGCCTGCGGCATCCATACTGTAATGCATTTGATGTTTAAATAATTGGCAGTGCATCATTTACTTTTCTGTTTGTTTGTTTGTTTGTTTAATAATGACTGATTTTCTGATATTTGTTTCTAGTCTGTTCTATCCCATATATTAAAACTTTTACCTGCAAATGCTGATGGCTGTGATAACATTGTTTCTCATCACCATAACCTATAATAACTTACATACACGTGTAAGGCAACTTAGCTCTGTCAACTCACTTTGTCTATTTTCTACCCCTCCTATCTCCACTGTGGGTTGCTGCTGCAGTCTTTCCACCTGATCTACCTGCATAAAACCCTCTGCTCACAGCTGCCCATTGTCACCAAACTATTGTGCCCAAACTCTACCCAGCTTATAATACATACTGCATGCCAGTCTATTTAGCCCTAATATATAAAACATGCATTTGTGTGTTTGCACTCTTGGTTTGCTCATTTCTTTTAATAAAGTGTGCAACATATTTAAATGTGTGTTTCTTGTGTTTCTAGGGGCCATCCCCAGCTTCTCCAGATAAGAAACTGTTAATTAAAGCATCTGAGTCATCCATATGAAGTTCAGAGACAGATTCATTCTAGTACATTTAGCGATGTAGCTAGCAACCTTGTTAACTAGGATGCTGTATCTTCTAGACAAAAGCCTTATGGTACAATAAAGTGCAATGCAAATCAGCAGAGATGTTAATAGCAACTTTAATTTGTAAAGTTTTACAGTACTATGAGGAAAATAGAACATCGAGCACAAAACCTCATGACAGTGATTAACAGCACACTGCTGTCTCCTGGTCTCCATGGCAACCACAGGTAACCACAGACAGGAACAGCTCATCACCCCACTGTCCCTACGCCAACCTTCCCTACAGCAGAACAGCTTTATCTTATTCTATGTATTCTGATTGGTGAGATTTTGAAGGTTTTTTAAATGTTTCTTTATATGTTATCCATATCTCTACATGTATGCATTTTAGATCATTTCCCAGCTTCTCTAGGAAGGGATTAATGGGGAAATCAAAGTTTGTCCCTCATAAATGCAAGGCACCAAAGTCAGTTGTGGTGATTTTATCTTCTGCCTCATATGACTACAAAAACATCAACTTGCAGAGAGGAGGAGCTAGACTTAGAAAAAGAACATCAATCATGCTTAAGTTGTGTTGCTCATTATGAGCCCCTCCTAAAGAGTGTTTGAATTACCTTTTAAAGATTGTATTGTATTAATATTTTAATATTTCTAATTTTGCTTTAGGAGTACATTTGACTAAATAGACGCTCTCTGCTCTATACTCTCCGCTCTCTTATTGTATATCCATGACATATAGGAACCATGTAGGAGTCCACTTTTAAAGAGTGTTTGTATTACCTTTTAAAGAGTTGTTGTATTAATATTTCTAATTTTGCTCAATTTTCATAGATAATTGTTTTTCTAGTAGTTGATAAATAAAATGAATTATACTGTTTGCTTTTCTGTCTTGTGTTTTTCTCATTTTCCATTTCCACACAGTACAGATGATTGTCATGTGGTGTCCCTAGAATGATCAACTCACTGCACTGCTACATTCAGCAGAAGACAAACCCACTCACCCACACACACAGACAGACACACAGACACAGACACAGACACAGACACAGACACAGACACAGACACAGACACAGACACAGGCACAGGCACAGGCACAGGCACACACACACACACACACACACACACACACTCACACACACACACACACACACACATTAACACACAAACACACACACACACATGCACACTCATACATACACACACACACACACATGCACACTCACACACACTGATATATACACTCACAAACATACACACATGGACACTCAAACACACATACACACAAATGAACCCTCAAACACACACACACACACACACGCACACACACACACACCTGCACACTCATACATACACACACACATGCACACTCACACACACTGATATACACACTCACAAACATACACACATACACACAAATGAACACTCAAACACACACACACACACACACACACACATGCACACTCATACATACACACACACAAGCCTGAACCCCAACACCACCCAACCTGATGCAGTTTATCAGAGCCTGAACCCCAACACCACCCAACCTGATGCAGTTTATCAGAGCCTGAATCCCAACACCACCTAACCTGAGCAAGTCTACCAAACCCTAATGCCAAATACCTCTTAATCTCGTTCTGTCATCCTCATCCACAAATGCACAATCCTGACATCAATCTGTAAGAAAAAACAAATTAATCAGTTTAATGAGCTCAGTCCTGAAGCATGACTACACCCATTTTGTTGAGTAACATGTTTTTGCTCATTGCTATGGATTTTTATACAGGCTTGTACTGAGTAGAAATAGTATCTTTCTGTTGTTTTGTTTGAATAATTCAGTTTACAGTATAGTACAGATCTTAAATAATTAGTGTCTCCTTCCCAGGCAATATTGTCTGCTTTTCTTGACTACTGGGTAGCCTGTGGCACCCATAGTGCAATACATGTTTAAATCATTGTGTTTCTCATCACCATAACCTATAATAACTTACATACACGTGTAAGGCAACTTAGCTCTGTCAACTCACTTTCTCTCTTTTATACCCCTCCTATCTCCACTGTGGGATGCTGCCACAGTCTTTCCACCTGATCTACCTGCATAAAACCCTCTGCTCACAGCTGCCCGTTGTCTCCAAACTATTGTGCCCAAACTCTACCCAGCTTATAATACATACTGCATGCCACTCTATTTAGCCCTAATATGTATAAAAAATGCATTTGCGTGTTTGCCCTCATGGTTTGCTCATTTCCTTTAATAAAGTGTGTAACATACAGTATGTAAATGTGTGTTTCTTGTGTTTCTAGGGGCCATCCCCAGCTTTTCCAGATAAGAAACTGTTATTCAAAGTATCTGAGGCATCCATATGAAGTTCGGATACAGATTCATTCTAGTACATTTAGCAGTGTAGATAGCGATGCTGTATCTTCTAGACAAAAGCCTTACGGTAAAATAAAGTGCAATGCAAATCAGCAGAGATGTTAATAGCAACTTTAATTTTTAAAAGTTTTACAGTACTATGAGGAAAATAGAACATCGAGCACAAAACCTCATGACAGTGATTAACAGCACACTGCTGTCTCCTGGTCTCCATGGTAACCACATACAGCAACAGCTCGTCACCCCACTGTCCTCACGCCAACCTTCCCTACAGCAGAACAGTTTTTTTTTTAATTCTACATGTTCTGATTGGTGAAATATTGAAGGTTTTGTTAAATTATATAACTTGCAAGACTATCTTCATATGTTATCCATATCTTTACATGTATGCATTTTAGATCATTTCCAGGCTTCTCTTGGAAGGGATTAAAGGGAAAATCAAAGTTTGGCTCCAAAGTTGTGGTGATTTTACCTTCTGCCTCATATGACTACAAGAACATCAACATCCAGTGTGAAAGAAGCATTTCATTTATTTTTAGTAATTGGCTTCATGGACATGTAAAGAGACTTAAACACACATCCCACCAGTAGGCTATCCACTGTGTAGTTTTAGTGAGTACACCTTTTGTAAGAATAGATTTTACAGCACGATCCATGTCAGAGTTGATTACTTTGTTGATTTGTTTTCACTTGTAGTTCCCCCGTTCAGCCAGAGGTGGAGCCCTCTCTGATCTACAGCACTGTGCAGCCCAGGGTTGTACAGAAAGAGAGGTGCACCACCACTCTGAAAGAGCTGAACTGACACAACCACAACCAGACAGTGTGTGGGTTTGTGTGTGCATGCATCCTGTGTGTGTGTGTGTGTGTGTGTGTGTGTGTGTGTGTGTGTGTGTGTGTGTGTGTGTGTGTGTGTGTGTGTGTGTGTGTGTGTGTCTGTGCACCTGCCTGTGTGTGTTTGTTTGTGTGTGTGTGTGTGTGCCTGCCTGTGAGTGTATGTGTGTGTGTGTGTCCATCTTTCAGTTTCTGCAGAAAATGATGCATGAAGCTTTGTTTTCTTCTTTTTTCGTCTGCTACATATTGAGTTATTAAGAAAATGTATGAAAGTGAACCTGAACCCCAACACCACCCAACCTGATGCAGTTTATTTGAGCTTGGAAAACTAGATACATGAGTTGACATAAAAACCTTTCAGTGTGAATCTGTTCTAGGAGAGGGTGTTGGTTTGTATGGGTCCAATGTCTCCCAGTATGTGCTTGAATATGACTTTATTTGTATTAACAAATGCAAAACATTCTACATTTAAACACAGTGAGTGAAAAGTCAATCAGGGGTAAAAAGGGCCATTAGACTCTTCAGTTCATTTGTTGACTGAGGATGGGGGAGGAGTTGCCTGTGGAGACATGAAATGTGATTCTAATGGTGTTATTATGCATTGCATCCAGCAGAGGGCACTCTTTACTATTCAGGTCAGTGGTGGCTCTGTTATGTCCCCTTGTTGTTCCTTAATAAAATGGCTTTCTTTAGACTACTGGTGTCTGAGGTGCACTTGAAATGTTTCAGTGACCATTTCAGCTCATATCAAAAAACAGGCCAAAGAGGTCTTCTTCAAAGATGCAAAAACATTATCAACCAAGCTCTGGTTCTCAAAGCCTTATTTTAGAAAAATAAACGTCCTTCAGAGTAAACCACTTTAGGTATCTTATTTTGGAATATGTAATATTAGACACCTACTAACACATAGTGACATGGTAGCTTTGGGTGAGTGATTGTAATACGGTACTGCACACTTAGAAATGGTTCACCTCTGCATGTAAACAATACATGACTAAAGATCCCCTCATGGGGAGCATTCTCTAATAACTAACTGTGACGTCCACTAGGCCTTTTCTGTTATATTTCTAATTGTCTGCTCCAAAGCGCTTGTGTTCAGGTGTGCTTGTGGGCGGGGCCGCCCGGGTCAGCTGAGGGGCTACACCGGCGCGCAGGTGTAGCCACGGCATTTTTAGGAGCTGCTTCCGTGACTTGTGTCTCGCTCTCGAACTACACCATTGACTGTTCCGCTGTCTATTTGGAGGACAAGTTAATTCATAAATATCATTGTTTGATTACAATTCGCTCGCCTCTGCCTACTTTATTGTTTTCGGCAACCCTAGGCCTTAAGACCAACACATAGTCGTATAAAGATCATGCAGAGTCAGAGTTGGATTCATCGTGTCTTTACTTCACTCGCTTGCATACAACACAGTATACATACATTTCCCCTGATGCAATGCAGACTTTTATTACGGGTGTCAGCGAGGAACATAATACAATGATACATAACAATAGTCACTTTGCCTGATGCCATGGCATCTCTAGATAAATCCTCGAGATGAAATGAGGCCCATCTTGTAGCTCAGGGGTTACTACAATTGTCAAAATGAACAGAGCAACAAGTACACAAGTACACAAGTACCACCACAACCATCAGATATGCACTATGTAAACATTGCAAATGAGTAAGCCAACATGTGTAACATAAAATTCCAGATTCCATTAACAATGATTCAAACACGAGGCAAAACCCAGATCCGATAGGCTTGAAAGAGAGACGTGATCCGTGAGCAGCTCATGGCTCACAGGGCGAGATGAGTCACAGTGAGAGAATCTCACAGCTGAGTTTGAATGCTGCCGCGGAGGAGCAGATGAAGCTTAAGTGGAATCAGGAGGGAATCAGGTCATGATACCGTGGAGTACCGGAGTGCGGTACGCACAAGATGTGTCAAAACGGGAAATGGACCGGGCCAGACCGGACCGTGACACAGGTTTGACTAGTAGCAAAGAGAGGTGGACTGTAAGTTGTGCAAAGGCCCATGTTTACCTCAGTACAGGGAGGCCCAGGGTGCTCACAGTCTATCTGGGTCAACCACAACCACAAACCACAACTGTGCTGAAAGCCTTCGTCTCTCTCCGTGAAGCACACTGCAAGCTGCAAGCTTTGTTTTCTTCTTTTATTATCTTTCTATTTTTAACTTTTCTCCTCTTTATCAAGGTACCTAAACATTGCTTGACTTCTTTAATGGACTAAATACATCAGATAACAGACAGTTTGTGTTTTTCTTTTGTCTGAACTCACCTCATCAAGTAATTGGTGGCTGCAGAGGAATGTTTAGCAAGTAGACAGTAAGCTAAATATGTGTCAAAACCGCAAACATGAAGAAAGACTATTTGATTATACTTTGTTTACTTCAGAGACACATACTGGTTAATCATCCTTCATTCTTTAAATCTAGTTCTGTTTCACTACCAGGGCATTGCACAGACTACTAGATGGAGCAAGGTATTGCCTTTCATAGCCAAAGACTGTCATTGTTTTAATGGTTGGGAAGTGACTGTGTTGGAGAATGTGCTTCTGTTTGTAACTGTATACCCACCTGTTTACTTCAGTTTGAGGAGGTAAGGGAGACAGTCTGCTCATGTCAACACCAAACATGAAGAAAGACTATTACTGAGCAGAAGTCTGTCAAAGAAAGAGGTCACAAACTACGCCTGTGCTCTGAAAATGTCTGATGAGACCCGCTGCCGCTTTGAAAAGGTGAGGTCCTGGTGAGAGAGCTTCATTTTTGTGGTCAGCTGCTGAAGAGAAAAGACGTCACACTATAACTGCAGTCTGTGGTCAGGGAGCTGACAGTTGAGGAACTGCTAATTCTGCGTCTGCTTAGTGAAGTTATAGTACAGTCAAGGACAGGACAGAACAGACATGCCAACTGGAATTCATGTACAATAACTAAAATCATGAACACATATTTTTTTTCTGTCTTCAAAATGTGGTGTTTTTGCATCTGAGATGTGTGTGTGTGTGTGTGTGTGTGAGTGTGTGTGTGTGTGTCTACGTGTTCGTCTGTGTGTATGTCCGTGCGTACGTGTGCGTGTGCGTGTGTGCGTGTGCGTGTGTATGTGTGTGTGTTTAAATGTAAGTGCACAAGCCCCGCCTGTACTCTGAAGATGTGTGATGACCCCCACTGACGCTGTAAATAGTTCAGGTCCTGGTGAGAGAGCTTCATTTGCTCTCTGAGCAGGACATGACTGGAGTCTCACAGAGGACACAAGAGAACATGGTAAGAGCTTTTAAATATCAGAATATGAAATAATATATAATATATATAATAATGTATATACTTAAACTGTTGCCTTTCCACTACTGTGTTGATAAGCAATAATCTGTTTCACCATGTGGGCAAATTTTTTTAACAAACATGCAATGCTACAGAATCATGCAATACTTGTCTTGTTGAGTGTTAGATGAAGTGCTGCACTGATCATTTAAATGAGCACACAGTAATACGAGTGTTGACTCAGGGTTCAGGGTTTTTTGGTCATTGTTAGGATCTGGGCAGTCTGTATCTCTCTGGTGATTATGTTCACAAGTCCAAGTAAGTAGATCTATTTTGTTCCTGTGAATAGAATACATTATTCTATATCAGATTAAAAATGTGTCTTTTTTATGTCCTTTGCTAATGCATATTGTGTTATTAGGAAAATGTAGAAAGTAAAAGTAAAGACACAGCAGCAAACTTCCTGTGGTCTTGACTTCTCAGAATGAGCAGTGCTTCTCAGAAAGGGTCTGTGTGTGACGGTGTGGATGTGTCACCAGTGTAGGCAACGCAGACCAATGGAAACGTCTCCATGTCAGTGAAAGGAAAAAAAGGGGGAGATAACAGTCCTCCCTTAAACTGCAGCTACTACTACTACTTATGCTACTTCTACTTTACATTTACATTTAGCAGACGCTTTTATCCAAAGCGACTTACATATGTGCGACTTACAATGTATACACATTTTAGATTTACACTGATGGCACACTGCACATCAGGAGCAATTAGGGGTTCAGTGTCTTGCTCAAGGACGCTTCGGCAGGGAATCGAACCAGCAACCTTCTGATTACTAAACGACTTCTCTACCACTGTACCACTGTCGCCCGTACTACTACTGCTACTGCTACTACTAATGCTACTACTGCCTTTGCTGCTGCTTCTGCAGCTACTACTACTACTGCTACTTCTACTACTTTTACTAGTAGCCTACTACTACTTGAAATGCAACTATTGCTACTACTGTTACTACTGCTGCTGCTACTACTACTACTACTACTGCTGCTACTACAGCTACTACAGCTACTGCTACAACTACTCCTTGTACTACTACTAATACTTCTGCTACTGCTGCTGCTGCTGCTGCTGCTACTACTACTACTACTGCTACTGCAGTGTTTCTCCAAAGTGTCTGAGAAGGGTGTCTCAGAAGCGTCTTGTGGGGGTGGACCTCCCCTCAAACAGGATTTGGCTTCTTTCAGCGTCTGCAGTGAGAATCTTGAGCAGACCTCCTCCTAGGGTGACCAGATTTCCCAGACCTAAAACCGGGACACTTTGCGCGCGACCGTAATGCTCGTGCACGCACACTCTTTTTATCCTGAACAAGTGCCCAGGTCAGACATAGACATATATTTTGCCAACAGCACACGTAGGCCTACTGTTCACAACATAATGGGGTATCTCAGTTATTATTCATGCATTTTCTATGTAGCCTACATATCTAAGAAAAAATATTAAAATACATTGAGTGAGTTTTGTGTGGGACCAACTTTATTTTTCAGAATTAAAGCATTCTTTTGGATAATGTACCCACTGAACTTGTGAAAAAGTTTGTGAAAAGGTATTTTTCATTGCATGGCAATAAACAAACTATTTTGAACTGCTGCCACAGGCTTGAACTAAAGTTATGGTGACACTTTACAGTAAGGGTACATGAATTATGAATTATTATTGTGCTTTACTTCATTCCTTTATATCTTATGAATCATCAGGAATTGAAATGAGTTCATAGCCTCTCATTCATGACCTCATGCATGAACAACACATCAACTAAAGCATTAGGTGGGTACATCATTAGGCACAAGTTGCGTTCAAATCAGAATTTGCGCAGTGATGACCACATTGTTTTGCATAAAAAGAAATAATCTTGATCATACTTATTAAATCACAATTCATAATGATGTGCCGTACCTAATGCTTTAGTTGTGTTGTTCATTTATGAGGTCACGAATGACAAATGAACACGTCAATTCCTGATGATTCATGGGATATTAAGGAATGCAGTAATACATAAATCATTAATGATATAATGCATAATATTACATATACTACATCAATGAATTCATGCGTGAATTCATGATAATTGCATCCTGTACCCTTAGCGTAAAGTGTTACCAGTGTTATTCCAACAACACACATACCCTATTGGAAACATTCATTCCGTATATTTGTTAGAGGAGTGAATTTGCTGAAGTATCATTTTATTGGCTAACGTCCCCTCCTCAGCAGCCCGCTTGAGCTCACCACTTCCAGTGCTAACATTGCTAAAATAGGTGGCTATGCTGCTAGCCCCTGCCTCTACCCACCTGGGGTTATGTTTGGCTGTTTTCACATGATTTTTCACATCTGCGCTACCACCATGGCTTACAGAAAATGAGGTTTTGCAGTGTGTGCAGAACGCTGCATTATCATCGCCCTGGACTAGTTATGGATATAGCCTGACCATTAAAACGAGACAGATAGAAGAGGCTTTTGCAACAATGTTTACAAATATACATTGTAACGCTGGCTGCACAGATTATGCAGACACAGACCACTACGATTGACTGACACACACACACATTGTTCAAATCAACTGCTGGACGCTTTATTAGTCCTTCTACATGGGTTTAGTTAATGATCGGGCTATAATAAGTAGGGATGGGTATCGTTTGGGTTTTTTCCAATACCGGTGCTAAACCGATACTTTTAAAACGATACCGGTGCCTGAACTGATACTTTTTTTTTTTTTTAAGCACAAAGCGACGATTGACGACATTAAAGAAAGGCTTTTTTTATTCCCAAGGCAATTTGTTTTCTTCAAATTGAACAATATATTAACTGTTTAAAGTATATTATAAATAAAAAAACATACAAAACACTTGGCTTCAAACTACAGCTTCAAACTTTTTAACTTCAAACTATGAACATTATATTAACTGTAAACAACAGTTTATAGTATACTTAAATAAATATAAATAAATAAAAAAAACAGCTTCAAACTTCTTTTGCAAAAATAAGAGCATATTTGCCTTTGGAGTCAAAAATGTATTATTTTGTTTGCATTTATATCATGAAATTTCACCATTTTATGAGTTGTTTACCTATCTTTTCTATCTTGTTTATAGTTAATCTTGTTACTTGAACACACTGAGTACGAGAAAATGTGTACTGCCCCTTTAAGAGACTACCGTAGGTTAGCTGTCATCTCTGTTTATTTTTCAGTCTTCGTTTGCTGATCTGCCTTTGACTCTTGCCTTCTCTCCCTTCTTTTCACGCAATTTGTTGCATTTGCTGCACGTCGCGATGTTTGAATCTTTTTGTGCGAAATACAGCCACACTTTTGACCGTTTACCTTTCGGTATTTTCTCTGTTAAAAGGTCGATGGCTAGTTCTGTTTGTGCTTGCTCTGTGAAATGCTGCCTGCTCTTCACCGTCATAAGACTGTTGCTATTAAAACACCAATGAGCGTGAGCGACACAAGACAAAGTTTACATTGGGAGCTGGGGCAGTCTTACATGTGCCCCACGGAATCTGCCTAGCGACCGTGTTCAATTGGTGCAGGCACCGAAATGAAGCACCGAAATCTGCGTTGCATTTCGGTCCGGGTAGGTACCGGTTGTATTGGAACCGGTTCCATATTGGTACCGGTTCTTGGTACCCAACCCTAATAAAAAGACCACATCGGCTATGTAATCGCTGACAACTGGGACAATTTCATAGTGGTTGGTGTAAACCGGGACATTTTAGCGTCCCGACAGGTTTTTGTCGGGACTCGGGACACGCAACTCAAAATCGGGACTGTCCCGGTCAAACCGGGACGTCTGGTCACCCTACCTCCTCTGCATGGCGGACTGTGGTTACTGTGCTGTTTTTTTAAAGTCCTTGTTCTTTGCTGTTCACATTGAACAAAGGTTAAACGAGTTTGTGGCAGGCATCACAGTGATGGTATCTGTCATGTCAATCACAGTGATGGTATCTGTCATGTCAATCACAGTGATGGTATCTGTCATGTCAATCACAGTGATGGGTATCTGTCATGTCAATCACAGTGATAGGTATCTGTCATGTCAATCACAGTGATGTGTATATGACATGTCAATCACAGTGATGTGTATATGACATGTCAATCACAGTGATGTGTATATGACATGTCAATCACAGTGATGTGTATATGACATGTCAATCACAGTGATGTGTATATGACATGTCAATCACAGTGATGTGTATATGACATGTCAATCACAGTGATGTGTATCTGTCATGTCAATCACAGTGATGTGTATATGACATGTCAATCACAGTGAAAGGTATCTGTCATGTCAATCACAGTGATATCTGTGCATCCCCATCTCTCTTCTAATCTATTGAACATTGCCGTTGAGAAAGTGACAGTAACTCCTTTACCTTCGAAGAGTGAAATCAAATGTGACAGACACCAGCATAGCAGTCAACTGCATCTGCAATGTATATTTGTGTTTTTTGTGTTTTTTTTATTTCCTCATTGTGGCTCTTACTGACTCATAAGGAGATCACTGTGACTGGACACTTTTCTTTCAAATGCTTTGAAAAGTGCTGCTGGCAAAGGGATGGAGAGAGAGAGAGAGAAAGACAGGGAGAACGAGATAGAGATAGAGAGAGGCAAGAGAGAGGGAGAGACAGAGAGAGGAAGAGAGAGAGAGTAGGAGAGGGTGACAGAGAGGAGGTCATTTTCTCCTGAGTAGTAATGGTTATTACCACTGTGCTGCATTATTTTTTGGCCAAGGTTCTGAGGTCTTTCATGGTAATTTAAATAATCTAAAGCAACACTGTAATGCACATAGTTAGCACAGGAGGGTGCATAACAAGAGACTGACCACTAGATGGAGCTGTGTGGAGCAGAGTGTTGACTGTTTTCCTAAATGAGGATATCACAGGAATCAGACCTGGCCATTTTTAAGGTCAAGATAAGACTGGTCTGTAACCATTCCGGTGTTTTGTCTGAGAAAAAAACTGATATCTGCTCTGTCCATACTGAGAATGCTGAAGAATGATCTGCTAATGTAAACAGTAAATACAAAAAAAAGACACAGAAAGAAGTCTAAAATAATCATTGTCATTTGCTGCAACTGAGAAAAGTTTACTTCTCTGTCAGAGGTCTTTATGTGGTGTCATGAGATGTGTTAGGATAGTGGAAAAGTAAGAGCTTCTTAAGATATATTTATTCTTTTTATTCTTTTTATTCTCTCTACCTTCAAGAAGCTTTTGAAGACCCAACTCTTCAGAGAGCACCTCCCCTCCTAACTGGCACCTGACTAGCGCTTAACTTGCACTTCAGCAGTTACATTCCTGCACTTCTTTTTCCTCTTTTCTAGGTTGTTGTTTTTCTAATTCTCATGTAAAGTAGTATTTATTGTTACACCATGCTTTTTTATTGCTCTTAGCTTGACTGTTCTCTCCCTTGTACGTCGCTTTGGACAAAAGCGTCTGCTAAATGACTAAATGTAAATGTAAATGTAAATTGCGTTATGAAAGTTATGAAAGGGTTTTGAAGCGTTAGACAATGTTCTAGGGAGTATGCTAAACCCTTTGATACACAACATGGGTCGAAAGTGACCCGACTGGGGTTTAATTGTAAATGTTATTGCAATAAATGAATGTAATCATTCAGCATTCCAGTTTTTCCTATATATACTTGTTTTTTATCATCACAAATTCTTATTTTAATTTTCCTTTCTTAACTTTTTTAATAAAAATATTGTTGTATCACTACCCTTCTGAGGCGCAACATGGTTACAAAATGACCTGCATTCCTTTCATATGTTACTTCATGCATGGCTGAGTGTTTCTTTGCTATACGTATCTTTTAAGATATATTTATTAAATCATTTAATATTACAAATGATTCATTAAATATCTTGTTTGTGATTACCATAAATCATTATTTTCAATTTCCCTGTCTTAATTTTTGAACTAAAATAGTTTTGTATTACTACATCAAGTTACACACATGGTTAAAAAATGACCCATGTATGCAAGTGTGATGACCAATGTATGCAAGTCAAACCAGTACAATGTTATGAAGGGTTAGACATTGGTCTAGGAAGTATACTTAAAATATCACTGCACCACTGACTTCATATCCAGTATTACTTTATGATCTAACAAACATGCTGTACTAAACAAGTGGGATCTACTTCTGATAGTGAATCTGTTGGATCGTTGGAACGTTTAGGGTTTGCTGTTGATGATGAGCTGTGTGACGTCTCTTTCTGTGGTGATTCTGCTCACAATTCAAGGTAAATTAAACACTTTTTTCCTGTTTTTCTTCCCTGCAATTTAACTCACTCTCAGATTCAGAAGATGATGTTGTTCTTGTTATTAACGTATTCATTACATCAGAGTGTGCTTATGTGTGTGTGTGTGTGTGTTTATGAGGAGTTTACCATGCTGAGTTTTGAATGCAGTTAGTAAATAGGCAACAGCTCACTAAACAGAGTCTTACTTTGCTACCTGCAGGGTTTTGTTAGTAAATAAGAAAGACTTTGCTGTAAGAGTCTTACTTTTCTAAGTGCTGAGTTCAGTTAGTAAATGAGTAAAAGAGTATGCTATGAGAGTCTCACTGTGCTGACTGCTGAGTTCATATAGTAAAAGAGCAGGCCTGTGTCACGAACGGAGACTTGAAACAAGGTAGTGGATACAAACGCTCAATGTTTTACTTTGAATAAACAAAGAGCCATGATTGGCAAGCAAGGCAAAGAACACAAGACTCAGAGAACACAAGACTCAGAGTACACAATACGCAATTGCTATTCACAAACAATATTACACAACAACAAAGGAAAAGTCCAGGGCTTATATATAAACTCTTTACACACATAGGCTACATATGAGAACTAAACAAGGAGGGAAATACTAAACTCTGGGGAGGATGAACGGACTGGAGTAGCATGTGGTGCTGAGGCAGGAACCTGGACTGGAGTAGCTGCAGGGACTGGAGCAGGAACAGAAGAGCGTGTTGTAGAGGCGTTGACAGCCTGTGTATTAATAGAAGCAGCTCTTGTGATTGACTGACATACAGGAACAAACAGCCCTATTTAATGCTGATGTCATGATATCGCTTTTATGTACTTCTGTTTTTTTTTTTTGTCTACATCTTGTGCAGTAGCACTGAACAGAACCTTTCATGGATAAAGTCTGCGGAAGGGTTGGGGAGGGTTTGTCATCCATGCATATGGTAGTATTGATTAATTGATTGATTGTTTTATTCAGTGTGCATGTGTAGTGTGTGTGTGTGTGTGTGTGAATGTGTTTGTGTGTGTGTGTGCGTGAGCGTGTGTGTGTGTGTGTTTGAATGTGCATGCTTGTGTGTGTGTGTGTGTGTGTGTGTTTGAGTGTGCATGTACGTGTGCGTGTGCATGTGTGTGTCTGGGTGTGTGTGCGTGAGTGTGAGTGTGCATGTGCATGTGTGTGTGTGTGTGTGTGTATGTGTGTGTGTGTGTAATGTGTGTGTGTTTAGTGTGCGTGGGTGTGTGTGTCACACTTGTAATTTGTAAATGACTTGAAGGAGGAGGGAGACAGGATGTGGGGTTAATCTCCTGCACCATCTACATCTCTAGACCTGTCCACTCCTCTTCTGTCATTGTCCTCAGCTTACAACACATGCCCTCTTCACACCACCTCCCATTTTACTTCAGACATTTTGTCTGTTGGTTTAACATTGCAGATTCAGAACCTCAACATAGTCATGTTATAGTAATGAAGGGCTGTTAGCATGCTAATCACGTAGCCTACTTAGAGAGTCTAATACTGGTGTTAGACCCTTTGTTAACATTGACATTGTTTGACGGTATATTGGGTACCACTTTACAATAAGGCTCCATTTATAAAGGTTTATAAATGGTTTATAATTAGGTTATTAATTGGGTTGTAAACACTTTGTAAGTCATTAATAAGCCATTATAAATGAGTTATAACACAGTTTTTATACATCGATGCGGGCTCACTATTTGGGAAGATCCCCATCTTGGCAACCCACTGTCTATCCCTTAACTGGCTATACTAGCCCATTGCACACTCCCTACCATTCTTGTATGTGTTACTACCAGACCCGTAGAAATTACCCCCGGTAATATGGTCTTATTGTCTTGTCTGTGTTTCCAAAGTTGATATAGAAATAAAGAAAAATATATTTAATTGTGCTTTCTTTGTTTGGTAGCCTAGTGACGTGACGACATAGGTCAGAAGGTCACAGACCGGCGCGCCAACAATAAATAGGGAGCTTGAGTTTTGATATCTTGCCTATTTGGGGGTGCTCTCCTGTTTCCGTTACGGTACTGGTTACTACCCCACTCCTTTTTAACATGTTCTCCCTATGTGTATGTGCTTTGTGTATGTTGTGTCTGGATGCTACTGGATGTCCTAAAATTTCCCTCGGGATTAATAAAGTATCCATCCATCCATCCAAGATCAAGTTACTGCTTACTACTCATTAATCTTATGAGTTACTAACATTTATAACTGGCAAAAGGGAGCCTTATTGTAAAGTGTGAAACACATCATCATTTATTAATCAGTAACTAACATTTGTAACTGGCAAAACGGAGCCTTATTGTAAAGTGTGAAACACATCATCATTTATTAATCAGTAACTAACATTTGTAAATGGCAAAAGGGAGCCTTACTGTAAAGTGTGAAACGTCTCGGTTACTTACGTAACCTCGGTTCCTTAAGCAGGAACCAGATATAACAGTATGGTACATGACACTAGTCATGAGCCTATATCGAAGCATTTATCCATTCACGCCTGAAAGGCCATGAGATCTGTCAATGCGCACTCCTGAGCCCGCCCCCTCAGGAGTCTATATCTTAGATCGCGCACCAGATATCTGTCTTGGAATGAAAACTGAGCAAGAATATCAAACCAAGGTCACACTGTACACGCCAACTTTGTTATATCTTGTTCCTGCTTAAGGAACCGAGGTTACGTAAGTAACCGAGACGTTCCTTGTCACAGTTCACTGCGATATAACAGTATGGGACCCTATACATTCCCGCGTGATAATACAGTGGCAGCCAATCACACACACCAGCTTATTGAAGCCTTTGCCCTCATAGAGGTTCATACGGCCGCTGGCGGTGAACATATTAACAGGGCAACCTTTATCATAGGCGGCATGAGTCCGGGTGACTGCCAGGAGAACTGCCATTAATGCCTGCGTGGCAGGCTGAAATGGCAGCCAGGTACACTTTGAGAGTGGAAGCCGCCTTCCCCTCATCAAACAACTGCTGTAGGAATTCTAGAATAACGCCCAGCGCGCAGTTAATGGGGTCATGCTGACGCGCAGCACACCATCGCTCAAAACTGCGCCACTTCAGCGTATACAGAGCCCGTGTCGACACAGCTCGGGCACTCTGTATTGTAGCTACCACCGCATCCGACAAGCCAGGCTCTGAGACGCCACCACTCCGGATGGGGGTGCCACACTGTCCTGTGCGCCTGCGTTAGGAGGTCTCTCCGCAGAGGCAGCTCCCAAGGCTGCTGCACTGACATATTGACTAGATCTGCCGCCCACGGCTGATTGGGCCAGTGGGGGGCTATCAATATCAATTCTCTGCCCTCGTCCGCTACCCTGCACAGCACATGCTGGAGGAGCGGAATCGGGAGAAAAGCATATAGGCGTAGATCTGGCCACTGGTGGCCCAGCGCGTCTATGCCCAGTGGGGGGTTGTCGCCCCCTAGCGAGAACCAGAGCGGGCAGCAGGTGTTCTGCCTGTTTGCGAACAGGTCCACCTGTGCCCTGAAAAAACGCACCCAGATCTGTTCTATCACTTGTGGGTGTAGACACCAATCTGCTGCTCGAGGATCGCCTCTTGATAACAGGTCCGCACCGTAGTTGAGGTGACCTGGTATATGAACTGCCCTGAGGGAAAGGACATGCCTCGCTGCCTACAGGAGCAGGCGAGTCGCCCAATGGTGCAGTGACTGGGAGCGCACTCCGCCTTGACAGTTTATATACGCCAAGGCCGCAGTGTTGTCCGTCCTCACTAACACATGCTGACCACTCAGTCTGGGCAGAAAGTGTCGTAGAGCCAGGACTACTGTCCGCAGTTCTAACACATTTATATGAGACGCGGCCTCTGTCACCGACCAGAGACCGTTCACGCCTCTCCTCTCGCAGACTGCCCCCCACCCCTTGGTGGAGGCGTCTGTGGTCACTACTACGCGACGCGACACTATGCCCGTAGTGCCCGACACAGCGAGAAACCAGGGGGTTCTCCAGATTGCCAGGGCTTTCCTGCATCTGGAGGACACTATTACTCTGCGGTGCCTGTCTGTGACTGCGTCGAGCCTCATAGACAGGTACCATATTGTTACGACCCTGGCGGGTCTAGGCCCCGCCCCATGAGATTGGCATGCCTGTTCTCTATCTGTTGTTACAACAGGTAATTGGATCCAGGTGTATGGGTGATTGGCTGGGCTACAAAAGCCCTGCTCAGATGGAAGTCGGGAGAGCGTTGGGTTGGTCGTTGGATTTGGATAGAGATTGGATTTGGATTGTCGTTGGTTTTGGAGTGTTGTTGGTTTTGGATTATTGTCGTCGTTTGTTTATATTACCATTTACCTGACTTTACATTACATCTTTTGTTTCTCTCTACAACACTGATCTTCACCACACGTTTGCTATAATTATTAGATAACTATATAAACTTGTAAAATCATTAATAAATATATTATTATTATTATCATTATCCTAAATTCTGCGTGGCCTCCCCTTCTTGTTTCGTGCCTTGAGCTGGCTCGTAACAATATTTGGAACGGCCGCATATGCAACATCCCCAGCGGGAGTACGATAGCGGCTGACGCCATCAGTCCTAACAGGCGTTGGCAGCACAGCCAGTCGGAACTGGTGCACGCATGTTTTGATGGCATTTATTCGTTCTTGAGACAGCCTGACCTCCATGGAGGTGGAGTCTAAAACCTTGCCTAGGAAATGCGTAATTTGCTTTGGGCACAGTACGCTTCTTTCCCTGTTTATCACAAAGCCCAGTTGTTACAGGTGCGCCACCACTAGATGGCCGTCCTGCACCGCTGCAGCCTCTGAATGAGCAGCTATTAGCCAATCTACCAAATAATTGTATACGCGTAAGCCGCGTAGACGTAATGGGGCGATGGCTGCTTCTACGCACTTTGTGAATACCCTCGGCGCTAGAGCTAGGCCGAATGGGAGTGCGTTGAATTGGTACGCTATTCCTCCGAATGCAAACCTCAGATATCTCCGATGTCTGTGGTGGATCGGAACGTGGAAATATGCGTCTTTTAAGTCTATCGTGATAAACCAATCGTTTGGCCTTATAAACTGCACAAGCCGGCGTGGGGTCAGCATTCTGAACCGTTGCGGCATGAGTGCTTTGTTTAACACACGTAGATCTAATATTGGCCGATAATTCCCGTCCTTTTTGGGGACGAGGAAGTAACGGCTGTAGAAGCCTGAAGCTTCCTTCTCGGGAGGAACTATGCTTATTGCTTCTTTTCTGAGCAGGGAGACTATCTCTTCCCGTAGGAAGTGAGACTGTTCTCGCTGCACCACAGATTGGATCACTCCGCTGAATGGCGGAGGGGGACGGGCGAATTGCAGCACGTAAACCTTTGTGATCGTTCTTAGCACCCATGGTGAGACTGCGTGTTACGTCCTCCTGCCTTAGGGGTCGCTGTTTTCCCTTATTTCCGTGTCTGTTACTTTGCCTACTATTTTGATTGTGTGCAGGTGTTGCCTGTCAGCCGTGGGTGGAGCCCGTTATGTTTTAAGGCCGGGATCGCCGTCCAGAAGGCCTCTCTCCTTCAACTGCGTGCTGCCACGCTATTCGGGCCTTCCTCGTCGTTCTATATATTGCCTTTTTGTTTATTAAAACCCCCAAGAAACGAGCCCCTTCTGTTTGTGCTTCATTTGTTGTTCATCAGTACAGCTGGTTTGTAACATTGCGCATGCGCGCCAACTCGCCGCACAACCAGCCAGGTTGTGCTTTGAGTTGAATTTGTCGGGAACTAACTCGCTCATGGTCAATGAGTGTAAACCTAGATCTACACCCACTCCGCCTAGGGAGGGGGACGAGATCTGGGGTTGCCCCCTCATGGTTTTGAAAATATTTGGGGGGTGCGATTGCACTGTGTGCATCGCGGGGGGAGTCGCACAAGCATGTCTGGGCACTGCGCCATCTGGGACAGGAGTTAGGACATATGAGTGTGGTGCTTGTGAGAACCTGCTTACCGTGCTGGACATGATTTTCACATGTGAGTGACGGGCTGATTTCTGTGGAGGCAGTGTGGGCTCCACCGCTCCCCCTGTGTGGTCACTGGCTGGCCGCCAGGATCAGGAAGCCTGAGGCTTACCTCTGCCCTGCCCGCGTCGAGTGGTGTACTGTCGCGGAACGGCAGCTGCGCCCTGGGCAGGGCGTGCAGCTGGCTGCTGCTGTGCTGCAGGCTGAGGCTGAGCTGGAGGGCGGAAGGGGTGTCTCTGCCAGCCTCGCCTGGTGGGCACCTTTGCTGGAGGAGCTGGCGAGCGGAACCCGCTCCGTTTCTGGCCCTGCGTGGATGTGGTGTGTCCTGAGGAGGACGTCTCACCCGGGCCGCTAGAGCGAGGCATCCAAGCCTGGAATACTTCCCTGCTCTTTTGTTGCTCCTCAAACCTGGCAGCCATCGTGACCACGGCTTCACCGAAGACGCCCTGGACAGAGACCGGGGCGTCGAGGAGTGGTGCTTTCTCTCTGTCTGAGAGCTTAGCCAGTGAAAGCCACAGAGACCTCTGGGTAGCCACCGCGGCACCCATCACCCTCCCCAGTGCCTGTGAGGTGCACCGGGTCAGTCTGAGTGACAGATCCGTCGCGCGACGGAGCTCTGCCACAGACGGGTGATCCTCCCCCAGTGATACGGCTAACTCAGTCAAGAGCTTCGCCTGGTATCGCTGTAGCAGCGCAGCCGTGTTGGTTGTGCAGGCAGCCTGCCCTGCAGCCAAGTAGGCTTTCTCTGCCAGCTGAGCCTGGTGCCTGGCCACCCGCGTAGGCAGGAGAGGCTTCTGGCCGAGGCGCATCGTGGGGGAGGCGGGCGAGAGGTAGCCCGCTACTGCATCCTTCACCTGAGGGAAGGAGAGGTAGCCCCTCTCACTAGCCCTGTGGAGCTGCATGTAGGGAGCGAACCCCGGCACCGGGGCTCGGCCCGAGTAGGGGGTCGCCCATGTCGCCTGCAGTTCCTCGTGCACCTCCTCAAAGAAGGGGATGCAGCTGGGAACTGGAGCGTAAAACTCCCCGTCCAGCAGCGAGGACCGAAAGTAGAGAAGTTTGAGGATCTGAAAGTAGAGAAGAGTATTAATACACAAGCACACTATCAGCAACGAACACGTTGTTAGCAAGCTAGCAGGCTAGTCAGAAACTTAGCCAGCCAGGCAGCTAGGTTAGCAGCCACTACTTCCAAAATGAAGTTGAGCCAACGAATTTTGCAGCGCCCTGAGCTAGTGAGGGTTAAGGAACCCGAATAACTCACCAACCCGTAGAGAGCAAAAGCACACAAACTCTTTGACTCTTGGTAGCGTAGAGGATATTACTCGGAGCTGGCACTTCGTTTCTTGCAAAGTTTTTAAAGAGACAGAGATCTAGTGCGCAATCTAAGATATAGACTCCTGAGGGGGCTGGCTCAGGAGTGCGCGTTGACAGATCTCGCGGCCTTTCAGGCGTGAATGGATAAATGCTTCGATTTAGGCTCATGACTAGTGTCATGTACCATACTGTTATATCGCAGTGAACTGCGATAAGGAACACATCATCATCTATTAATCAGTTACTAACATTTATAACTGGCAAAACAGAGCCTTATTGTAAAGTGTGAAACACATCATCATTTATTAATCAGTAACTAACATTTGTAACTGGCAAAAGGGAGCCTTATTGTAAAGTGTGAAACACATCATCATCTATTAATCAGTTACTAACATTTATAACTGGCAAAACGGAGCCTTATTGTAAAGTGTGAAACACATCACCATTCATAAATGAGTAACTAACATTCACATTTACCTAATATAAGTTTTTCACATGGAATGGAAAGTAAGATGCAACAGATACAAGCAAAAATAATGTATTCACACATTTTGAAAGTCAACAGTCAAAATAATGAAACTGTTGATTACAATTGATGCTTATATTTAGACATAAAAGCAAAATCAATAAAACACTTTGAAAGAAATAATGACATTCAGACTGTCATCATGTCATCATTATACCATGACTTTGAGGGTTTATCACTTATAAATATACGTTTAGTTTCTTTGACATACCTCTCTTCAGATCAGCAACTTCAAACTGAAGACTAAAAGGAGAGATGCCAACTAAACCGAGTTTCTTAAAGGGGCAATACAAGTTGTACTCAGTGTGTTCAAATAACAAGATTTAGTATATACAAATCAGGATCAAATATGTAACTGAGTCAAAAATTGTTGCATTTATTTCATGAAATGTCACCAAATCCTGATTTGTTTATATTTAATCTTGTTATTTGAACACACTGAATACGTGAACTTATATTGCCCCTTTAAGTAACTTGGCTTAGTTTGCATCTCAGTTTAGCATGCTACTACCCAGAAGATAAACAGCGATTTAAAAGTAGTTTCTTTGACTTTTTTGCTTAGATTTTTTTAAAAGTTACCGAGACACTATGCAATGTAGAAACCCATTTATTTAAACTGAAAAACGTCTGAGGGGATTTGCGAGGTGTGTCAGCCAGCTATCTAAAGTTAGCATGCTACTACCCAGTACTACTTCTGGGTAGTAGCATGCTAACTTTAGATGCAAACTAAGCCAAGTTACTTAAAGGGGCAATGCAAGTTCACAGTGCGGGGGCTGCGGGGGTAATCTCTACGGGTGCTGATTAATAGATGATGATGTGTTTCACACTTTAAAAAAAGGCTCCCTTTGCCACTTATAAATGATAGTAACTGATTAATAGACGATTATTTGTTTCACACTTTACAATAAGGCTACCTTTGCCAGTTATAAATGATAGTAACTGATTAATAGACGATTATTTGTTTCACACTTTACAATAAGGCTCCCTTTGCCAGTTATAAATGATAGTAACTGATTAATAGATGATGATTTGTTTCACACTTTACAATAAGGCTCCCTTTTGCCAGTTATACATGTTAGTAAATGATTCATAGATGATGATGTGTTTCACACTTTACTTTAAGGCTCCCTTTGCCAGTTAGAAATGATAGTAACTGATTAAAAGATGATGATTTATTTCACACTTTACAATAAGGCTCCCTTTTGCCAGTTATACATGTTAGTAACTCATAAGATTAATGAGTAGTACGCAGTAACTTGATCTTGGATGGATGGATGGATACTTTATTAATCCAAGGGAAATTTTAGGCCATCCAGTAGCATCCAGACACAACATACACAAATCACATACACATAGGGAGAACACGTTCAAAAGGAGTGGGGTAGTAACCAGTACCGTAACGGAAACACGAGAGCCCCCCCCCCCCCCCCCCCCACATATAGGCAAGATATCAAAACTCAAGCTCCCTATTTGCAGGGGGCGCCGGTCTGTGACCTTCTGACCTATGTCGTCACGTCACTAGGCTACTTAACAAAGAAAGCACAATTAAATATATTTTTCTTTAATTCTATATCAACTCTGGAAACACAGACAAGACAATAAGGACATAGTGTGCATCCCATGTAATTCAAATCAAAAAAAAAAAAAAAACTTTTTTGTTTTAAATTTTTTTGTGAGGCCCCCCCACGGTGCGGGGGTAATATCTACGTGCTGGTAGTAACAGATACAAGAATGGTAGGGAGTGTGCAATGGGTTAGTATAGCCAGTTAAGGGATAGACAGTGGGTTGCCAAGATGGGGATCTTCCCAAATAGTGAGCCCGCATCGATGTATAAAAACTGTGTTATAACTCATTTATAATGGCCTATTAATGACTTACAAAGTGTTTACAACCTAATTAATAACCTAATTATGAACCATTTATAAACCTTTATAAATGGAGCCTTATTGTAAAGTGGTACCGTATATTGTGTGTGTGTGTGTGTGTTCTGTTGTAGGTGCGTGTGGTGAGGAATGGAGCATCACGTACCAGTCTGAGAGAAACTGTGCTTTTGTGGGGTCTTCAGTGGCCATGTTCTGCTCTTACACCAACCCCAGTGGCCTGAGCATTAAACAAATGAACTGGACAAAAAATATTAATGTGAATCCTCCTGATCTCTGGTATGACCCAAACTACAGGAACAGAATCAGTGAGGGCTGTCAACATGGTAATAAAAGATGTTACCTACGTATAAAGTCATTGACTAAATTAGATAGTAGTAACTATTACTGCAGTATAACAACATACAGAACTGTCAAGAAGTGGATTGGAACACCAGGGATTCATCTGGATGTTAAAGGTAAAGACAAACAAAATCTCAGTATGCTAATATGTATGTGTGTGTTTGTGTGAATGTTTGTGTGTGTGTGTGTGTGTGTGTGTGTGTGTAGATGTTTTCATGAGTTTGAATACATCCTACTATGGTTCATGTTTGTCAGTCTTGTGTGTCTTAGGTAAAGGGAAACAGACTTTTGTTCTGCATATGTTAAACATTTCCTCTTAGTGACACATGTAATAAGACATGTAATGGTTTCTATCACAGACGCCCCACAGACATCAGTGTCAATCAGTCCCCCTGGTGACATACAGGAAGGCACAGACGTGACTCTGACCTGCACCAGCACATCTGATCTACCATTGGGGAGCTACAGCTGGTACAAGAGTTATAATCCTATAGCCATGGAGAATGGAAAAACATACACCATCAAACACATCAGACCTGAAGACGGTGGAGAATATTACTGTGTGTCAGAATATGAATGTGGCTTCCACCACTCACATACTGTGTATCTCCAGGTTTCATGTGAGTAGCCTTTATAACAATTTGGAAAATCAGCCACATTTTGTAGAAGGTGACTTGAGATATTATGGACTTAAGTTTTCAATTATTATTAAATACCAATATTTTTATTAGTACATTTATTTTCAATATATGATTGGGGTTGGAGTTAGCTTTTGTCAAAATGATAACACTATCAATACAAAATAGAAAGGAGGCACAGACAAAAGGGGGAGGTGCTATAATCATGGAAGTGTATTAAACATGAATAGACACACTCTCCAATTAGTACACATTATGTAGTAATAACACTATGCATACATGAGGACTTTTACACAGAGCTTTGGCATGTTAATGGATTCTCCTGCTGTGTCTCTCCAAGTGATATGTTAAAATGTATAAAAACGCACAAAACTGTACAAGTTTGCTGATTTGGGGCAAGTTGAAGTTGATGATAACTTACAGTATGTTACTTTTCACACTTAGATACTCCAAAGAACACAACAGTCTTCACTACACCTTCAGGTACTATAAAAAAAGGCAGTTCAGTGACTCTGACCTGCAGCAGTGATGCCAACCCACCAGTGGAGAACTACACCTGGTTTAAGGTGAATGAGTCCACTCCAGTCGGATCAGGACAGCAGTACAGCATCACTAACATCAGATCTGAGGATGAAGGACAGTACTACTGTGAGGCCAGGAATACATATGGAGCTGGGAACTCATCTACTGCCTCAGTCATAGTTGGAGGTATCAGTGTGTCTCCTTCTTTCCCTAATGATGAATTAAAGTGTGATTGTCATCCTCCTGTGCTTCATGTCTAATTGGTTCCTTTTAGGAGATCAATCCTCTGTATTGATTCCCGTGGTGGCAGTCTCTGCCTGTGGACTTGTGTGTCTTCTGTGTGCTTTTGTTGGGGTGAAGTGAGTGAATATGACAGGGGTCCTCTGGCTTAAAGAACTAATTCTCTCATATTTTAGTTATTTTTGTGTTCATTTACATATGTTTCTTATAGCATGTTTTTCACGTCTTCTTTCATAGGAAAATGAGAAGGAGAAAGAAACCAGAGGATCAGGTAATGCACCTTTTTCTCCAGTGTAAGGTGTCATCCATCTTGCTTCATCTAACTCTAACTCTGGCTGTGTATGTCTTCTCAGGACCATCAGTATTCCAGTATCAAACTCCAGAGCAGAGGAGGAGCAGTGGACGATGTCCAGTACGCCAGCATCCAGTTCAAAAAGGCCTGTGTTGCACATGGGTGAGTCTATGACCTTCAAAGACTAGAAACCTGGTAAAACAACACAATCACTTTTTTATGTGAGAAGGTTGTAGGTGATTTTGTTCATTAACTGTTCCATTATGTATTAAAGTTCCCTACATTATTAAATGCTAGATTGGGGGTAAGGGCACTGAGGTCTATCTATCTGTTCAGTTACTGATTTCCAAACTCTGGACTTCTGAGGGACAACAAGATAACTTCACAAACTTTACAAACATTACAAACGTCCATGATATTATAGTAAGAAAACAGCAACAACCCTTATCTGACAAACAAAGTAAACGATGAGCTCAACCTCCACACTATCAGTAATGTGGAATATGGCGACCATGTCTGTGCAATAAAGGCCCAAGATGGATACCCATCTAAACCAGTGAAGCTTCATGTCATTCCACTTCTCAGGTCTATGTGTGTTTGTGTTCCCACAGGAGGACGAGAAGAACCCCAGGCTGTGACTCCGGGAACACAGACAAGATCACACAGGTGAGTGTGTGTGGTGTCTCAATGGGCCTCATGTATAAAACGTACTTACGCAGAGATTTGATCTTAGAGTGTTCGTGCGATCAAATCCACGTCTAAGTACAGATTTATAAAAACCGTCTTAGACGTAGAAAAGGACGTATCTCTACGTCTGATTCTAGTTCGCGTAAGTACATTTCCTTGTGACAATACTGGAGTACTGCAGGAATTCCCAAACTCTCTGAGCGCCGACACGCAGTTTCATCATCATCATCGTCACCACGACCGTCACCATTAGGGCTAATGGTAAAAGGCCAAATTAATAAAATCAATTAAACAATTTGAATAATTCATACATGAATGAAATTCACGTCTAATAGGTATTCATTTTAATTCCACACGTGTAAAACATTTCGCTCAATTTATAGCCTATAAAAAGCGAGATAGTGACTTAGTTTTCAGTAGGATATATGGCTGCATTGGCGTTGTTAGAGTATTGCCAACCGCGCATTAAGGAGAGAATTTTTTTTTCGTGATCGCGCAGGATGATGTATGGCTGATAAGCAGGTACCGCTTACCAAGAACGGCTCTGTTAGAGCTTTGTGCCCAAATGGGCCCTCATCTACAGAGACGCACCAGATGCAACCAGTCGGGTATATCCCAGTCATCTTTAAGCAGAATTTTGCCTGATGTTCGTCGCGGTATTATCTCTCTATGTCCGAAATGTATTACATTTCCATACAGTGCCCACGAAAGTGAAATGTGAAAGAGGATTTTTTGCGTAAAACAGGGTTCCCAATGGCTTCTCACCCCGATTGCGCACACTCAGACAGCCTAGGAAGCCCACTTCAATACAGCACATGCCCGTGCGTGGTCGGTAGTGGAGCGCAGCATAGGCATGCTGAAGGGAAGGTGGCAATCTTTGGATGCATCGGGAGGGAGACTGCTATATGACCCCGAAAAGGTTTGCCAGATCATCCTAGCCTGTTGTGTGCTACACAACATCTGTCTAAGCCATGGCATAGAGCTAGGAAAAGACAAAATGCGCATGGACCAAGATGACCACCCTCTCATCCCAGCTGGCTGGAACACGCACATCACTGCGCTGAGAAGACGGGAGCTGATTCACCAACTATACCAACAGTAAAAGAATAAATGCACACATGTTCACATTTTCTACAGAATGTTTTATTTAGCCACGTTTGTTCAAAGAACCCTCAATAGCGGACAGAGTTCGGCAACAACCACACTAACAGACTCATTCAAGTCCCTTTGTGAATGAGAAGAGGAAGCTGGTGATGGCCGACGAGGCTCCGATGCTGGTACAGCAGGTGCTGCTGCCTCAGATGCGGCTTCTGGTGCTGCTCGTGCCGCAGGTGCGGCCGCTTTTGCTTTGGAGACGTGTCTTCTACCATGCCACATACTTTGCTTTTGCCATTACGCCCCCAGACAGGCTTTCGAACAATGTTTGGCCCGCATCTGCTCTTCCATCAGCAGAATGTCGATTTCAGCCTCACTATAATTCTGTTTTTTACATGTTTCTTTTGTTGCTTGCCATTGTCACAGAGAGTTTGTGCATTGAGGATGCACTCCGTTTGTGCATTGAGAATATGCTAATTAAAGAGCCTCCAACTTATACAGAACGCTGCTGCCCGTACACTCACCAGAACTAAAAAATATGAGCACATCTCACCTGTACTTGCCTCTCTGCATTGGCTCCCTGTCAAAAGTAGAATTGATTTCAAAGTACTCCTGCTAACATACAAAGCCCTAAATGACCTGGCTCCAAACTACCTTAAGGATTTAGTTGTCCCCTACTGCCCTCCAAGACCGCTCCGTTCCCAGAGTGCTGGCCTCCTTGTAATTCCAAGAATATCAAAAACCACAGTAGGAGGCAGAGCCTTTAGCTACCGAGCCCCCCTCCTCTGGAACAATCTCCCTGCCTCGTTTCGAGATGCAGACACCCTACCGATATTCAAATCGAGACTAAAGACATTCCTCTTCAGTGCATCCTATAGCCATAAGTAATTGCGTAAACTAAGCCTAGGGGCTGAGCATTGGAGAGAGACAACAAGGCCAATCCCGGCATGGGACCCCGACCCTGCCCATTTTGGTGGCGCGCCTCTCATCCCTCACTCCTGTGATGCTTTTCCATAGGGCCACTTGGTAGATAGGTAAACAGATGCTAGTGTGAGACAAAATTAAACCAAAACCTACATTGATGGCACTTTAGAAAGGTGTACTTAAAGGTCAAAAAACCGAAACATACACCTAGAATCTAGGCCAACCCTTAAGGGACAATTAAGAACATCAGAAACCCATTGGTGGACTTTAAAAAGGCGCTCTGCCCCTGTCCTGCTTAGTTGGGCCTGGGGGCTGAGCGGGTGAGAGAGACAATGCCTAACACGGCAGGGAGGCTGTCCTGCCAGACCCGGTGGCGCACCTCTTAGTTCTCTCAATCCTGTGATGCTTTCCATGGACCACTTGGTAGATAGGTAAACAGATGCTAGTGTAAGACAAAATTACATAAACCAAACAAATCTAAACACATGTAATACCCCCCTAATCAACTAAACTGGACTAAAATCTAAATAATATATTAAATAATATTCCCTTACACCTAGCCAGGCAGCCCCTCTCCCTCTCTCTCTCACTCTCTCTCTCCCTCCCTCTCCTCTCATATCACATTGCTAATGCTTATATTAATACTGATAAAATGGCCATATTGCCTACTGTAAATCTACTACCCAAAGGTATCTCCTTATCTGTTTCTGAAATAAATGTCTACTAACAAAAATGTTCTCTCTCCCTTGTAGCATGTTCCAATTGCTGATGGAAGTGGAAACATTGCTCCTCACCCCCACTACTCCTCAACTACGCATATGGACAGCCAAACTCTACCCACTCACTCTGTTCTTTTCTTTCTCTCCTAAACCAGACTATCTTCACTATGGGACACTGCTGTAGTCTCTCCACCCGGTCTACCCGTAGAAACCCTCTGCCAATTGCACCCACCGCCACCGCCACCGCCACCGCACTGCCGTACACTTACTCTACCTCATACCCTATGCTAGCATTTATATACAATATATATTATTGCCACCATCAACATGTTTCTCTGCTCCTACTCCCCTTACCCCTGGAACAGCAAACCTTTGAGCACAGTGTATACCCACTAAACTGGTCTTGTTTGTATCATGTATTTACCACCGGATGTCTGTATATATATTATGTACACCTACCAAATGCAGGATATGTACAACACCTGTTGTTTCCCATCCCCTTCTGCCACACAACCCTCCCCCATCCCCCCTTCCTATCTCCACCCGGCCGACCTCAAGCAGATGGGTCCCCCCTTATGTGCCGTGGTTCTGCTTAAGGTTCCTTCCTGACTAACAGGGAGTTTTTTCTTGCCCGTGTTGCCAATGTGCTTGCACTAAGGGGGTTCAGGCTCTGGCCTCTGTAAAGCGCCTAGAGACAATTGTATTGTTATGGCGCTATATAAATGAAATTGAATTGAATTGAATTAATTCGATTAAGTATGGGCGTTTTGAGGGCGGAGATTCAGTTGCGCACAATTCCACGATCATTTGTGATTTATAAACGCAGGAATGGCGTACACGTGTTTTTTTGTGCGTACGTTCGTTTTCTGTGAATCACACTTACGATCATTTCAACGTAGGATGGTTTCTACGCAACATTTTATAAATGAGGCCCAATGACACGTCTTTTCTGTCTTTGTCTTAGGGTGATGTGGACTATGAGAACGAACCTCAGGAAAGAAACTGTGGTGCAATACAGATGAGTTCAGTTTACCAGAGCCCGAACCCCAACACCACCCAACCTGATGCAGTTTACCAGAGCCCGAACCCCAACACCACCCAACCTGATGCCGTTTATGAGAGCATGAACCCCAACACGCCCAAACCTGATGCCGTTTATCAGAGCATGAACCCCAACACCACCCAACCTGATGCAGTTTACCAGAGCCCGAAACCCAACACCACCCAACCTGATGCCGTTTATGAGAGCATGAACCCCAACACGCCCAAACCCGATGCCGTTTATCAGAGCATGAACCCCAACACCACCCAACCTGATGCAGTTTACCAGAGCCCGAACCCCAACACCACCCAACCTGATGTCGTTTATGAGAGCATGAACCCCAACACGCCCAAACCTGATGCCGTTTATCAGAGCATGAACCCCAACACCACCCAACCTGATGCAGTTTACCAGAGCCCGAAACCCAACACCACCCAACCTGATGCAGTTTACCAGAGCCCGAAACCCAACACCACCCAACCTGATGCTGTTTATGAGAGCATGAACCCCAACACCACCCAACCTGATGCAGTTTATCAGAGCATGAACCCCAACACCACCCAACCTGATGCTGTTTATGAGAGCATGAACCCCAACACCACCCAACCTGATGCAGTTTATCAGAGCATGAACCCCAACACCACCCAACCTGATGCGGCTTATCAGAGCCTGAAAAACTAGATAAGTGAGTTGACATAAAACATTTCAGAGGGAATCTGTTTTGTCCATGACATCTATGGCAAGTGACATCACATAGAGTAGAACTATTAGTCCCCATTACTGTATTCATATTTCACGAGTTTATTTGAGTGTGCTTTCTTTGCTCAAGACCTTTGTACTGCACACACGACATGCATGATTGTTGTATACCTAAGTGAAGATGATAAAAGTTTTAACATGTCTGAGTACAGATACATGAGTTGACATAAAACGTTTCAGTGTGAATCTGTTTTCTCTATGAAATCTATTGTGTGGCAAATGGCTTCTCATATATAAAAATATTGGTCCAGTATTTTGAGTATGCTTTCATTGTTCAATATGTTTATGCACAAGTGCCTTGTATGATTATTGTACCTACTGTAAGTGATGATACATGGTTTAACATGTCTGAGTACTGAATGCATTGGCTTGACTTTTGCTGTGATGTAGCTGTTGCATTCTTTCATTCAAAACAAATACTGAAATGTGTTGTACTCTGACATAGGACAGAGGTTCTTATTTCATCTCAATCAAACATTTATAAACATTAATATAAATGTTTATCTCTTTTGTATACCATGTTATTGCTGTAAACTGTGTGCTGTGTTTTCAACATTCATATGTAACCCAAAAGTATACGATATGTGTTAAACTTGAACAGTTCTAGGAGAGGGTGCTGGTTTGTATGGGTCCTATGTCTCCCAGTATGTGCCTGAATTAAAACTTTAGAATAATAAGTAAACCTTATATTGGTCAGTTTTTATTTTAAGTTATGCTAATTCATCGTTAATACACTACCAAATCTTAATGTGTTTGAATATGACTTAATTTACCATATGCAGAACATTCTACATTTAAACACAGTGAGTGAAAAGTCAATCAGGGGTAAAAAGGGCCGTTAGACTCTTCAGTTCATTTGTTGTCTAAGGATGGGGGAGGGGTTGTCTGTGGAAAGCTGAAATGTGATAATAATGGTGTCATTATACTTTACATCCAGCAGATGGCACTCTTCACTGTGCAGGTCAGTGGATGCTCTGTTGGGTTCCTTTGTGTTACTCATCAGAAGGCTAAGGGTCTTACCTGATGCATGGACTTCTGTGCTCAAGACGTCCTTTAGGGGACATTTTATTCCATGAATTTCCAGTTTAACACAAAAAAGTAATCCTTCTGAAGCTTTTTTCTTAAACCATGACCCCAATTTGTTTAAGAATAAACTAGCCATTCCATGATTTCTAATGAATCACAATTCTACATTTACAATATAATGTTAAAGGCATTTGGTGTAGGCATTCATAAGTTTGTATTTGGCCTAATATACTGATTGTTGCCATAGCTCCGAGTCTGCCTCTCAGTCACATTTCCAAAGTGTATCTATCTTCACTACCCATGAGAAAAGAGTTCACACTCTATATGTGTGGTCAGCTACCAATGAGAGGAGTTCACACTCTATATGTGTGGTCAGCTGCTCAAGAGAAAAGACATCACACTTCATCTGTGGTCTGTGGTCAGGGAGCTGACAGTTGAGGAACTGCTAATTCTGCGTCTGCTTAGTGAAGTTATAGTGCAGTCAAGGACAGGAAAGAACAGACATGCCAACAGGAATTCATGTACATTAACTAAAATCATAAACACATATTTTTTTTCTATCTTCAATATGTTTGTCAATTTGGTGTTATTGCCTCTGATATGTGTGTGTGTGTGCGTGTTGCCGTACCTCTGTGTGCGTGTGTGTGTGTGTGTGTGCGTGCGCGTGTTTGTGTGCGTATGTGTGTGTATGTGTGCATGTGTGTGTGTGCGTGTGCGTGTGTGTGTGTATATGTGTGTGCGTGTGTGTGTGTATGTGTGTGTGTAAATGTAAGTGCACAAGCCCCGTCTGCGCTCTGTAAATGTGTGATGACACCCGCTGACACTGTGAAAAGTTAGGGTCCTGGTGAGAGAGCTTCATTTGCTCTCAGAGCAGGACATGACTGGAGTCTCACAGAGGACACAATAGAATATGGTAAGAGCTTTTAAATATCAGAATATGAAACACGTCAGCAAGTGAGTGTACATGCTTAAACTGTTGCCTTTCCACTACTGTGTTGATAAGCAAGAATCTGTTCCACCGTGTCGGCAAAAATCTTTAAGAAACATGCAATGCTACAGAATCATGCAATACTTGTCTTGTTGAGTCTTAGATAAAGTGCTGCACTGATCATTGAAATGAGCACGCAGTAATAACAGTGTTGACTCAGGGTTCAGGGTTTTTGGTCTTTGTGAGGATCTGTGCAGTCTGTATCTCTCTGGTGATTCTGTTCACAAGTCCAAGTAAGTAGATTGATTTGGTTCCTGTGAATAGAAAACTTTATTCTATATCAGATTAAAAATGTGTCTTTTTTATGTCCTTGGCTAATGCATATTTAGAAAAGTTATTAAGTTATTAAGAAAATGTTGAAAAATGTAATGACAAGTAAAGACACAGCAGCAAACTTCCTGTTTTCTTGACTTCTCAGAAACAGCAGTGCTTCTCAGAGCGGGTCTGTGTGTGAATGTGTGAATGTGTGAATGTGTCACCAGTGACAAATCATTAATCACAGTGATAGGTCACGTGACTGTAGATTTCTCTGTCTCTCCGGAAGAGTAAAATAAAATGTATTTTTAAATGTCAATTTATTTCTTCCTTATAAGGAGAGCACTGAGACTGAACCCTTCTGCTTTCAGTCAAATGCTTTGAAAAGTGCTGCAGGCAAAGGATGAGAGAGAGAGAGAGAGAGAGAGAGAGAGAGAGGGTGACAGAGAGGAGCTTATTTTCTCCTGAGTAGTAATGGTCATAACCACTCTGCTGAATTCTTTTTTGGCCTATGTTCTTTCATGATCATTTAAATAATCTTAACGCAACACTGTAATGCACATACTGTAGATGGCGCAGAATGGTGCATACATTTCCAAACAAGAGACTGACCACTAGATAGAGCTGTGTGGAGCAGAGTGTTGACTGTTTTCCTAAATGAGGATATCCCATCAATCAGCAGACCTGGCCATTTTTTAAGTCAAGATAGGACTGGTCTGTAACCGTTCATGTGTTCTGTCAGGGAAAAAAACTGATATCTGCTTAGTCCATACTGGGAATGCTGAAGAATATATGTGTGTGTGTGTGTGTGTGTGTGTGTGTGTGTGTGTGTGTGTGTGTGTGTGTGTGTGTGTGTGTATCTCTTCAGTCCATACTGAGAATGCTGAAGAATGCTCTGCTCCTATTACTGTAAAAGTAAATACAAAAAAAGACACAGAAAGAGGTCAAATGAAGAAGTCTAAAATAATCATTCATTAATTTGTTGGAGCTGAGAAATGTTTACTTCCCTGTCAGAGGTCTTCATGTGCTGTCATGATATGTGTTATGATAGTGGAAAGGTAAGAGCTTCTTAAGATATATTTATTCTTACATGTATTCATTCAAACTATTATGAAGTGTTAGAATATTATGAAGTGTTAGACAAGGTTCTAGGAAGTATGCTTAAAATATCACTGCACCACTGACTTCGTATCCAGTATTACTTTATGATCTAACAAACATGCTGTACTAAACAAGTGGGATCTACTTCTGATAGTGAATCTGTTGGATCTAAACGTTTAGGGTTTGCTGTTGATGATGATGAGCTCTGTGACGTCGCTGTCTGTGGTGATTCTGCTCACAATTCAAGGTAAATTTGTAAATGACTTGAAGGAGGAGGGAGACAGGATGTGGGGTTAATCTCCTGCACCACCTACATCTCTACACCTGTCCACTCCTCTTCTGTCATGGTCTTCAGCTTACAATACATGTCCTCTTCACACCACCTCCCATTTTGTCTGTTGGTTTAACATTGCAGATTCAGGACCTCAACACAGTCATGTTATAGTAATGAAGGGCTGTTAGCATGCTAGTCACCTCTGCCCCTGCTCTCCAAAGGGTCTTGTCCTCAGACGTAGCCTACCTAGACAGACTGGTACTGCTGTTAGACCCTTTGGTAATATGATATTGTTTACTGGTGTACTGTGTGTTTGTTTTGTTGTAGGTGTGTGTGGTGAGGAGTGGAGCATTGAGTACCTGCCTAAGAGCGCATGTGGTTTTGTGGGTGATTCAGTGTATATGTTCTGCTACACCAACCCCCGTAACCTGAGCATTACAGAAGTTTACTGGACAAAACACAACTATACGGATCCTCCTCCTCTTCGTGATGACCCAGAGTACAGCAACAGAATCAGGGAGGGCTGTAATCATGAAAAGAAATATTGTGTTTTAGTAATAAACCTATTGACTAAATTAGATATGGGTGAGTATTACTGCAGGATAACAACATCGATTAAAGACCAGAACAGGATTGGAACACCAGGGATTTATCTGGATGTTAAAGGTAACAACAAACAAAATGTAATTATGCTTGTCTAATATTTATCCACTTCGTATATATGTGTGTGTGTGTGTGAGTGTATGTGTGTGCGTGTATGTTTCTGCATGTGTATCAGTGTGTGTTTGTGTGTGTGTGTGTGTGTGTGTGTGTGTTTGTGTGTGAACATGTTTGCATGTGTGTGTGTGTATGTGTGTGAATACAGCCTACTATGGTTCATGTTTGTCAGTCTTGTGTGTCTTTGGTAAAGGGCAAGACACTCTTGTTCTTCATGTGTCAAACATATCATATTAGTGACACATGTAATCAGACATGTAATGTTCTCTCTCACACAGACGCCACAGACATCAGTGTCCATCTGTCCCCCTGGTGACATACAGAAGGCACAGACGTGACTCTGACCTGCACCAGCACATCTGATCTACCAGTGAAGAGCTACAGGTGGTACAAGACTGATCCCTTTACAGCCCTGGGCACTGAACATGAGCGGGCCACTGAAGCATACACCATCAAACACATCAGATCTGAAGACAGTGGACGATATATGTGTGCATCAGAGTATGAATGTGCCAGCCGAACTCATATACTCATCTCCAGGTTTCATGTGAGTAGCCTTTATAACACTTTTGGAATACCAGACACATTTTGTAGCAGGTGACTTGAGATATTATGGACATACTATTTCAATTATTATTATATACTATTCTTTGTATTAGTACATTTAGTTTCAAGATATAATTGGGGTTGGAGTTAGCTTTTGTCATAGTGATAACACTATCATTAGAAAAATAGAAAGGAAGCACAGTTAAAGGTAGAGGTGCTATAATCATGGAAGTGTATTGAACGTGAATAGACACACTCTCCAATTAGTACACATTATGTAGTAATAACACTATGCATACATGAGGACTTTTACACAGAGCGTTGGCATGTTGATTGTATGCAGATCCTCCAAAGAACACAACTCTCACAGACGCCCCACAGACATCAGTGTCCATCAGTCCCCCTGGTGACATACAGGAAGGCACAGACGTGACTCTGACCTGCACCAGCACATCTGATCTACCAGTGAGGAGCTACAGGTGGTACAAGACTTATAATCGTATAGCCATGGAGGGTGGAAAAACATACACCATCAAACACATCACACCTGAAGACAGTGGGCAATATAAATGTTGGCCAGAGTATGAATGTGGCTTCCAACCCTCATCTATTGTGCATCTCCAGGTTTTATGTGAGTAGCCTTTATAACGCATTTGGAAAATCAGCCACATTTTATAGCAAGTGACTTGAGATATTATGAACTTAAGATTTAATTTATTATTCAGTACTATTATTTGTATTAGTTTATTCAGTATAGATATATTTGGGGTTCTGTCAAAAGTGATAACACTATCATTAGAAAAAGAGAAAGGAGGCACAGTTAAAAGGTAGAGGTGCTATAATCATGGAAGTGTATTGAACCTGAATAGACACACTCTCCAATTAGTCTATATGATGTAGTAATAACACTTTGCATACATGAAGACATTTACATACAGTTTTGGCATGTTGATGATATGCAGATCCTCCAAAGAACACAAGAATCGAGTCTGATCCATCTGGTGAAATGATTGAACGAAGCACAGTGACTCTGACCTGCATAAGTGAAGCTGACCCACCAGTACAGACATACACCTGGATCAAGAAGAGTGGAGCTGTAGAACTGAAGCCAGGAAAGGAGAAGACACTCATCTTCAACAAGATCCGTTTAGAGGACAGTGGACAGTATCTCTGTCAAGCAGCCAACATGATTGGTCAACAGGACTCTCCTGCTGTGTCTCTCCAAGTGATATGTTAGTATAAAAACACACATAAAATGTGCAAGTTTGTTGATTTGGGGCAAGTTGAAGTTAATGCATACTTATGTTATGTTTTCCCATTTAGATACTCCAAAGAACACAACAGTCTTCACTACACCTTCAGGTGTGATAACCAAGGGCAGTTCAGTGACTCTGACCTGCAGCAGTGATGCCAACCCGCCAGTGGAGATCTTCACCTGGTTTAAGCTGAATGAGTCCACTCCAGTAGGATCAGGACAGCAGTACAGCATCACTAACATCAGATCTGAGGACAGAGGACAGTACTACTGTGAAGCCAGGAATAAATATGGAGCTGAGAACTCATCTACTGTCTCAGTCTCTGTCTCAGGTATCAGTGTGTCTCCTTGTTTCTTCAATGATGATTTAACTTGTGATTGTCCTCCTCCTGTGCTTCATGTCTAATTGGTTCCTTTTAGGAGATCAATCCCCTGTATTGATTCCCGTGGTGGCAGTCTCTGTCTGTGGACTTGTGTGTCTGCTGTGTGGTTTTGTTGGGGTGAAGTGAGTGAATATGACCGGGATCCTCTGGCTTAAAGAAATCATTCTTGCATATTTTACTCATTTTTGTTTTAATGTACATATGTTTCTTATAGTATGTTTTTCATGTCTTCTTTCATAGGAAAATGAGAAGGAGAAAAAAAACAGAGGATCAGGTAATGCACCTTTTTCTCCAGTGTAAGGTGTCATCCATCTTGCTTCACCATCTAACTCTGGCTTTATCTGTCTTCTCAGGACCATCAGTATTCCAGTATCAAACTCCAGAGCAGAGGAGGAGCAGAGGATGATGTTCAGCACTCCATCAACCAGCCCCACGGCTCCAGAGAGACTGCAGGAGCTCAGGGGGACGACGTCCAGCACACCAGCGTCCAGTTAAAAAAGGCCAGTGTTGCACATGGGTGAGTCTCTGACCTTCAAAGACTATAAACTTGGTAAAAAACACACATCACTTCTTTATGTAAGAATATCTTTAGGTTATTAGGGTCATTTACTGTTCCATTATGTATTTGTGTAAATGCTAGATAGAGGGAAAGGTCCACTGCTAAATATCAGTTCAGTTACTGATTTCCAAACTCTGGATCTCTGAGGGACAACAAGTGAACTTGTATTTGGACACAAACCTCCTTGACATTATAGTAAGAAAACAGCAACAACCCTTATCTGACAAACAAAGTAAACGATGAGCTCACCCTCCACACGATCAGTAATGTGGAATATGTCTACCATGTCTGTGCATTAAAGGCCCAAGATGGACATCCATATAAACCAGTGAAGCTTCATGTCATTCCACTTCTCAGGTCTATGTGTGTTTGTGTTCCCACAGGAGGAAGAGAAGAACCTCGGGCTGTGACTCCAGGAACACAGACAATATCTCACTGGTAAGTGTGTGTGTGAATATGTGTGAATATGTGTGGGGTCAGCAAGCATTACTTCTGTTCTGGTCATTTCAGACAATATAGGTTCATGCTCTATGTTGGTAGTGTGCTGTTGGAGCTCAGCTGGGAGATCAAGGTGCCACCAGTACTCTCTCTTAATTGACTACATGTTAATGGCCACCAGTACTGTCTCTTAATTGACTACATGTTAATGGTGTCTCAATGACACGTCTTTTCTGTCTTTGTCTTAGGGTGATGTGGACTATGAGAACGATCCTCGGGAAGAAAACTCAGGTGACGAGCAGATGAATTCAGTTTACCAGAATCTGAACCCCAACACCACCCCACCTGATGCAGTTTACCAGAGCCTGAACCCCAACAACACCCAACCTGATGCAGTTTACCAGAACCTGAACCCCAACACCAACTAACCTGATGCCAGTTATCAGAGGGGCCTGAAACCTAGATAAGTGAGTTGACAATAAAACCTTCAGTGTGAAATCTGTTTTTGACGACATGAGCATCTATGGGCAGTGACATCACATAGAGTAAAAATATTGGTCCCCACAAGTTTATTTGACTCTGCTTTCTTTGTCCAAGACCTTTGTACTGCACACACTGCATGATTGTATGCCTAAGTTAAGATGATACAAAGTTTTACCATGTTTGAGTACAGATCAGTGAGTTGACATAAAACGTCTCAGTGGGAATCTGTTTTCTCTATGAAATCTATTGTGTGGCAAATGGCTTCTCATAGAGTAAAAATATTGGTCCAGTATTTTGAGTATGCTTTCGTTGTTCAAGATTTGTATACTGCACACTACTGCCTTGTATGATTTTAACTACTGTAAGTGATGTTAAATGGTTTAACATGTCTGAGTTCTGAATGCATTTGCTTGACTTTTGCTGTTATGTAGCTGTAGTATCCTTTCATTCACAACAAAGGCTCCTATTTTTATCTCAATCAAACATTTATAAACATTAATAGAAATGTTTATCTCTTTTTTATACCATGTTATTGCTGTAAACTTTATGCTATGTTTTCAACACTCCATATGTTACCCAAAAGTATAAGAGATGTTTTACTCTTGAATAGTTCTAGGAGAGGGTGCTGGTTTGTATGGGTCCCATGTCTCCCAGTACTGTGCTTGGATTAAGACTTTAGAATCCTAAGGGATATAATTAATTTCGAAACACTGTTAATGACTTAAGAATGTATTAATCAAGTGCCTTGGGTGTTAATGACCAGTCCGTTGTATGAATAAGGTGTTTGCTCTATGTAAATAGGAAACATTAAGCTTTTCTGTGTTTCTGTGTGTGTGTAACTTAGATTATTAGGTGCTGACGCCACTTAGTCTGCATATGTGTAAGAGCTATATGTGTAAGAGAGGGAACCTTTTTTCTCTCTGTGAGTGAGGGCAGAGGTGATAGGAAGGGTCAAACTATGCTTGTTCGACCCTGTGAACAATAGACATCCTTGCATTACAGAAAGCACAGTTGGGATGACACAAAACGCCTTTTAGTTGAGCGTGGCTATTCTGGCTGATATTAGAAAAATGCTATGGCGTCAGAGTTAAATAAATGTTTGTATGTGTATAGACCCTGTGCGATGTTTGTGAAATTGCTTCACTTTCATTGTTGTGCTGTGAGTGAGCCCGGCAAATATTGCTGAATAAATATACTGATCCACAACTTGGAGATAACTTGAGTGAAATTTCACCTAACACTAAGTAACTCTTATAGTGGTCTGTTTTCATTTTAAATTATGCTAATCCATTGTAAATCCACTACCAAATCTCAATGTAATTGAATAATACTTTATTTTTATTAACATATGCAAACCATTCTACATTTAAACACAGTGAGTGAAAAGTCAATCAGGGGTAAACAGGGCCGTTAGACTCTTCAGTTCATTTGTTGACTGATGATGGGGGAGGGGTTGTCTGTGGAGACATAGAATGTGATTCTAATGGTGTTATTATACATTGCATCCAGCAGAGGGCACTCTTTACTATGCAGGTCAGTGGAGGCTCTGTTAACTTCCCTTGCTTATCCTCAACACAATGGCTTGCTTTAGGCTACTGCTGTCTGAGGTGCACTTGAAATATTTCACTTACCATTTCAGCATTGGTGGTTAGTTTTCAGCTCATATCAAAAAAGGCCAACCAGATCATCTAAAAAGATGCAAAAACATTATCAACCAAGCTGTGGTTCACAAAGCCTTATTTAGAAAAATCCATGTTCTACAGAGTGAACCACTTAAGTTATTTTAATTTGGAATATACAATATTAGTTAAAAAAGGTTGTCATCGGCTATAAGCCAACAAACTGGTTTGTACACAAGAGTGTTACACTCTGAGACAGTGAAGCTTTCATTAAAAGTGTGCACACACAGGCACTGAGGCAAAGGACATGCAGAGTTTGTGATTACTCTCACAGAAAAAACTCCAGTCAGAGATCCATACAGACAAGGTAGCATTGACACTGAACCTTTCATCAGGCAAGATACATACAGCACAAGAAAGTTCAAATTTCGGAATCTCATAGACAGGCAATATACTTGTAGCACAAGGAAGTTCCAAGTTCGTAATCTCACAAACAGGCAAGATCCATACAGCACAAGAAAGTTCAAAGTTCGTAATCTCACAGACAGGCAAGATCCGTACAGTACTAGAAAGTTCAAAGTTCGTAATCTCACAGACAGGTTAACAGGCAAGATCCACACGGCTCATAGTTCACACAAATAGTTTTATGAGCAAATTTCCAGATTCCAAAAACAATGATCCAAACACAAGGCAAAACCCAGATCCGAGAGGCCAGAAAGAGAAACGTGATCTGTGAGCAGCTCATGGCTCATGAGACGAGATGAGACAGTGATGAGAGAATCTCACCACTGAGGTTGAATGCTGCTGCTGAGGAGTTGATGATGATCGAGTGGAGAGTGAGTGGGGGCCAGGAAGTGCAGGACAGGAAAACCATGGAGTAGAGCCAATGGGAGTGCGGCACGCACTAGACGTGTCAAAACAGGAAGTGGAGGGACAACCCGACTTAGCACCTGAAGTGAAGAACCAGACCGGACCGGGCCGGACCGAGACACAGGTTTGACTAGTAGCAAAGAGAGGTGAAGTGTAAGTAGTGCAAAGGCCCATGTTTACCTCAGTACAGGGAGGCCAAAGGTGCTCACTGTCTTTCTGGGCCAACCACAACCACAAACCACACCTGTGCTGAAAGCATTAGTCTCTCTCCGTGAAGCACACTGCAAGCTGCAAGCTGCAAGCTTTGTTTTCTTCTTTTATTATCTTTCTATTTTTAACTTTCCTCCTCTTTCTCAAGATACATAATCATTGCTTGACTTCTTTAATGGAGTAAATGCATCAGATGACAGACAGTTGTGTCTTTCTGATGTCTGAACTCACCTCACCAAGTAATTGGTGGCTGCAGAGGAATGTTTTGGCAAGTAGGCAGGAAGCTTGCATGTCAGACGCCTGTGGTTAGCCCCCTCCTTTCAGCCTTCACTTCATTATTTCACACGGTGAGTTTGCAGCAGCAACACAGAGTGAGTACGCTATTCCCCTGATTTAAACACATCTGATATATTTAAATGTAAACAGGTATAAAATCAGAGTAACGTAGTGTGTGGTTGTGTTAGTTATGTAATACTTTAAAATGGCATCAAAGTCAAATAATCAAAATGTCAAATCACAATGCTACTGTTGTAAGCAGGTGCTAAATGAAGGAAGCAAGATCATTTATACGCTTAAAGAAGGGCAGTCATGTATCGATACTGCACAGAAACACAATTTGTTTTGCTTAAAGAAGGGCATTTATGTATAGTGAACACACAGAAACACACATTTTTATGCTTAAAGAAGGACACCTGTACGACCTCTTAACCTTCTGAACTATTACTGCACATAACCAAGACGAGGTCCTGAGCTACAATATGGGTTCTGGAGAAAGCACAGTAGTTATCAGTAGGCAGCCTGTGTCTTATGCCAAGCATGACCTAACTGTCTGTCATGTGTATAACCAGTGTATACTCAAATGACATATGTGTATGTATGTATGTACAATGTTTATGGCAGCATATGTTCTATCTTTGCTATGTTTATAATCACATGAAAAGTCTAAGAAGCTAAATATGGTGGGAAGGAATTGTATCAATATTACAAACCGCAGTCCTGCAACAGCAGTATGCACACAGGACAACAGTGTCCTGCAACAGTGCCATCTGCTGGAAGACACTGGTATGAATCCCTTCGTCATCACTTTGTCCTGTTGGACAGGCTGATGCATCAATGAAGACCGAAAGACGCCCATCTAACTATGTGGTTCTCAGTCTGCTTCTGATTCAAGGTAAGCAGCTTCATAGCAGTTCAGAGGCTCGACTGTCAAAATAAGGCTTGTGACAAATCCAGAATCCAGAATTAAAGATGAAGATTTACCTTTTCAAATGCATGAAGTATTTGTTGTGTCTACTGTTATGCTATGATGTAGTACATCAAGTACACAACTGATCATTTTGTAGGTGTTGCTGAATTGGTGACATCATTTCGAAACACATCCTCACAATTTAGAGGTGAATCAGAATCAGAATCAGAATCAGATTGGGATTTATTGCCAAGTAGGTTTACACCTTAATGTGTGTTAATGTAACACAGACTTAGGGTGTGGGAGTGGGATAAGAGTCCAGGTCAGGTGGGGGTCCCGGGCCTTGTTAATAAGGCCAACTGCAGCCGGGAAGAAGCTGGTTTTGTGGCGTGAACATCATGATTAACTAATACTATTTGTATCAGTTGTGTAATTCCGTCAAAGATACATGCACAATGATAGTGTACACTGAATTGCAGGAGTTTCTGTTCAGCAGTGGAGAGTAACCCTCACCCATGACCATATCTGTGCTGTGAGAGGATCATCAGTGGTCATGTCCTGCTCTCTCACTCCCCCTGCTGGTCTCACAGTCACTAAAGTCTACTGGGTGACTAATCTCCAGGGTGGAGGAGAGCCCGCCGATCTGTCTGAGAACCCAGAGTTAAAAGGTCGAGTGCTGTACAGTGCCGATATTGAGAATAACTGTACACTGACCCTGAGAGAGGTCAAACAATCAGATGCGGGAGAGTATCACCCAAGGATTCTTACTGATGACCAGAGGGAAAAATGGTTGGGAAAACCTGGACTTTGTTTGTCAGTCACAGGTAAAGTCCTGTAACGTCTACTGTGAAATAGTGTATTTCTCATCGAAATGTGTTCCTGTAATTCCAAATGCTCTGTTTTTTTCCCAGACCTCTTTGTTTGGATTCCCAGTCCAGTGACTGAAGGCAGTGAGGTGAAGCTGAGCTGCATCCACACCTGCTCTTCACATAGCAAACCTACAGTGATGTGGAAAAAGAATAGAGAAGAGTTACTCGGTAAACAAACAGACAACTCTGAGCTTCTGCTCCAGAGAGTCAGTATGGAGGATGAGGGCCACTATTCCTGTGTACTGAAGGGTTATGAGGCACATCCATCACCACCAGTGAAGCTTAATGTCATGTGTGAGTAGCCTACACAATGAGATACAAAGGAAAGGAAATGTGCCCAGTACAGAATACATGAATAGTCTGTGATATATGTATGTAATAAATCATTACATATCATGACGTACTGTATATAGGAGAAGGGATATGGAGATAATTTGTGCTTGTTTGTATGTTATTTCAAGTCTCTCCAAAGAAAACATCAGTCTCAGTCAGACCTGATGTGATAACAAAGGGCAGTTCAGTGACTCTGACCTGCAGCAGTGATGCCAACCCACCAGTGGAGATCTACACCTGGTTTAAGGTGGGTGAGTCCACTCCAGTAGGATCAGGACAGCAGTACAGCATCACTAACATCAGCTCTGAGGATGAAGGACTGTACTTCTGTGAGGCCAGGAATGAATATGGAGCTGAAAACTCAAATTTGATGTCTGTCAAAATTGAAGGTAGGAGCATCCTCCAGGAAGAATTGTTCTCTCTGTGTCTCATTCACACACACATACACACACACACACACACACACACACACACACACACACACACACACACACACACACACGCACACAGACACACACACACACAGACACACACACACACACACACACACACACATAATTCAACTGGCATATCAATTACAGTTGAATATATTCAATTTGGCATTCTTTCAGAAAAGCAAATCTATGCAGCATTTGCCATTTTTGGAGTCTTTATTCTTGGAGTCGTGAGTTTATCTTGCGCCATACATAAGATGAGGTGTGTAAAGATTTTTAAATCTTCAGTCAAAAATGTATTCAGCCAGTCAGAGGCACATTCTCAGCCATTCAATTAATATGTTTTATTTTTCCTCTATGTGTTGATTCATGTGTGTTAGAGGGAGCAATGACAATGAAGAGGTGAGTGGATGCTTCATACAGTATACAGTGGGGAAAATAAGTATTTGAACCCCTGCCGATTTCGCAAGTTTGGCCAAAGAAATGTGAAGAAATTTGGCCAAAGAAATGTGTGATCTATAATTGTAATAGTATGTGTATTTTAACAGTGAGAAACAGAATATCAACAAAAAAGAAAGAAAACTGCATTTTATAACATTTATGACTTAATTTGCATTTGATGCAGAAAATAAGTATTTGAACCCCTAGCAAAACATGACTTAGTACTTGGTAGAATAACCCTTGTTGGCAAGCACAGACGTCAGACTTTTCTTGTAGTTGGTCACCAGGTTTACACACATCTCAGGAGGGATTTTGGTCCACTCCTCTTTGCAGATCCTATCTTAATCCTTAAGGTTGCGTTTTCAATGGGAGGGAATGAGGGAATGAGGTTCAAGCCCAATATTCCATGTTACATGGCCCCATCCATAGTCCCCTCGATGCAGTGGAGTCGTCCTGTACCCTTGGCAGAGAAACAGCCCCAAAGCATTATGTTTCCACCTCCATGCTTGACGGTGGGGATGGTGTTCTTGGGGTCATATTCAGCATTCTTCCCCCTCCAAACGCGGCAAGTCGAGTTGATGCCAAAGAGCTTGATCCTGTCTCCCAATCCTCCTTAGAATCATTCAAGTGTTCATTGGCAAACTTCAGACGGCCCTGTACATGTGCTTCCTTGAGCAGGGGGACCTTGAGAGTGCTGCAGTACTTCAAACCATTAAGGCGTAGTGTGTTGCCAATGGTTTTCTTGGTGACTGTGGTCCCAGCTGCCTTGAGATCATTCACAAGCTCCCCCTGTGTAGTTCTGGGGTTATTCTGCACCTTTCGGATGATCACCGATACCGCACTAAGGGATATCTTGCATAGAGCCCAGACCTAGAGCGATTGACAGTTGTTTGGTGTTGCTTCCATTTACGAATAATCGCACCAATAGTTGTCTGCTTCTCACCAAGCTGCTTGCCGATGGTTTTGTAACCCACTCCAGCCTTGTGCAGGTCTACAATCTTATCTCTGACGTCCTTGGTCAACTCTTTGGTCTTGCCCATGGTGGTGAGGTTGAAGGTGTGAAGTATGATTCTTTGGACAGGTTTCTTTTATACACATCACCAGTTGAGATCAGGTGTACCTTGTTAGGCCTAATGAGGACTAATCTGTGTGCTTCTTGGGCACATAACTGGTCATTGGGAGCCAGAATTATTGCTGTTTGCTTGGGGATTCAAATACTTATTTTCTGCATCAAATACAAATAAAGTCATAAATGTTATAAAATGCAGTTTTCTGGATTTTTTTGTTGATATTCTATTTCTCACTGTTAAAATACACCTACCATTACAATTATAGATCACACATTTCTTTGCAAGTGGCCAAACTTGCGAAATCGGCAGGGGTTCAAATACTTATTTTCCCCACTGTATATCATTCACCATCACATATAAAGACAAATAGTTAACATTAGTCCTCAGGGTAAGAGGGATGTGTATTTGTGTTCTTCCAGAGTTCTGGGGGAAGCAGAGCTGTTGGTGCCCGCGGTGCGGATGCTGGTGAGGAGGATGCTGGCCAGGACTGCACTACCCAGTATGCTACTGTCAATCAGCTCAGACCTGCTCACAGGTGAGTCTCCAGTCTACCTGGACACAGACACCCTGACTATCCAGCCTGAGATACAGAGTGATCAGGGGGAACTGATCTTTTGGAACTCTTATTACACCCTGATATATATTTATATTTATACATATGAAATTATAGAGGGGAAAAACTGCTTTGGTTCTAGCACTTTGCTAACTGTAGACAGACAGCATAATTGTTCTTTATCATCTAAACTGAAGTTGATTTTATTCTTCCTTCAGCCCTTCTGTCCAACCAGCGGAACACTCTGAGATCTACAGCTGCGTTGAGCAGTTTTAACTTGAGTTGTGGCTTTACATAGAAAGGTTTTCACAGGCAGGTAACAGTTTTAACTTGAGTTGTGGCTTTACAAAGAAAGGTTTTCACAGGCAGGTAATCAATGGGAACACCATCGTGTAACAATGTTTTATCTCTGCCAAATATCACTGTTGACATCACATCTTTTGTTGTCAGTCTTTTATCGCTCCAAATGTATCTTCAGATTATAGTTATTAAAAGGAAAAGATGTTAAATTCCTTGTGCTAGTGGTCGGGGACTTCCAACAGTGGCCAAACCTCTTGCAAGTAGTCATACCTAACAATCTGCCCTAAGTATTATAACACAACAACCACAAAACTAATATTTAACAGCACTCAACAACAACAACAAAGACCACAACAACAACAAAGACGGCATCGTGATCATTTCACTGGTGCTGTCAAATGGACACCTTCCTCCGTCAGTGTTTCATTGAGTTTGGCCTTAAGGCCTGTTGTACCACACAGACCTCCCCGGTGATGAAGGGTGTCACTAACCACACTGGCCTCATTAAGGCCTGCTCAGTCATGCCTGTTCTGTGTGGACTGTTCTGAACACCACCTGACACACACCAGCCAATCCAAATGCCATGCAGCATTGCACACCAATGGGTATGTCATAAGGGGTGTCTGGTGGGCACCTCCCTTTATCTTTGATTGGCTGAAAAAGCCCCCCCCCCCCCCCCTTCTGCAGTGAACTGCTCATTCACACACACACACACACACACACACACTCTCACACACACTCTCTTGCTCTGTCTCGCTCTTTTTTTCTCTCACACACACACAGTATCTCTCGCTCTCTCCCTCTCCCTCTGTATCTCTCTCCCTCTGTCTCTCTCTCTCTCACATACACACTCTCCCTCTCTCTCTCTCCGTTTCTCTCTCATGACTCATTAAATGCCCTCTAGTGGCTACTAGCTATAACTGAGGAAAAGGAGTGCATTACTTGTAAAACAAAAACAATAAAAGATAAATAAATAAAACTTCTTTACAGACAAAGAACACAATCATGATGGCACTGCTTCAACCCAGTGAGTCTGTTCAGAGTTCATTAGCATGAAACCTGTTGTGTAGCAGAGAGAGGAGAGGCTGGTGCAGAGCACAGGCACATGCAGTAAGGCAAAGGCCTCACATCTTTCTGGGTCAACCACAAACCATAGCCATGCCGAACACCTCAGGTCTGCTCACAACCTTAAAAAGAAAAAAAAGAGGAGGACAGAAAGTCATCCATCTGAACATGACAGTTACAAATCTGTATTATTTTAGTGTTTGTTCTTTTTGTTCTTTTTTATGTTAGTTTCTATGTGAGGTCTCTCTCTCTGTGTTTTGTATGACTTTGTTTTGGTTCATTGATTAAATATATTATCAAATGGGGTGGATTTGTTTTTTGTCTGTGTGTGTGTGTGTGTGTATGTTTGTGTGTGAGTGTGTGTCTGTGTGTGTGTGTCTGTGTGTGTGTGTGTGTGTGTGTGTGTGTGTGTGTGTGTGTGTGTGTGCGTGTGTGTGTGTGTGTGTTTGTGTGTTTGTGTGTGTGTGAGTGTGTGTCTGTGTGTGTGTGTGTGCTTGGCTCAACCCACCTAATGTGTGGCTGCAAATGTCAATGTTTAGTCAGAGCTGCTAGGGCTGCCATGCAGGCATGTCATGATTGTGGTGGGTGGTGCATCGACATACGCCTCCTCATTAGACCGTGTGTGAGCTTGCATGTTATCAAGTTGTGGTAAGCCCTGCATCAACACACGTTGCCTCATTACACACTCAGTGAGCTTGCAGGCAGCAGCATGTGGTGAGTAGTGCTATTCCCTTTGTGTAGATAAACCTTTCAACATATTCAGATGGGGTAGAAAAAGTGATGTGTCTGTATATGCTGTTATCGTTATAACAATAACAACTGTCCTGGATTGATCACTGTTTATCGGTTATATACGTCTATAAAATATATAAAATATTAATTTATATATTTTGGCATTTGTGCGATTACTTTTTCCAGTTGGTGACAGTGTGCACGTTACGCACCCATGGAAATGACTTACTTCATGCTAACGCTGTACCATACTGCTAGAGTACTGTTATACGTTCAGTTTAAACACTACTGGATTCATAACTGCTGGTCGTCTTACGATTCAAGTCATTTTTTGTTACAAAAATGGTGATCTGTAATAAAAAAGTGTCTTGAAAGTGGTCACATTAAATTTACGGTGATAATAATTATATATTAATATAACTAACTCTTTTGCATCTTCTGAAAAACTAAGAGAAGGTATTGTGCCACTGTAAGATGAGATGTTGGAGATGCGTGCATACGTTAGCAGCACTCTGCTCTCCTTCCTGTCATGCCCACCAGTATACTGTACCACGACCTAATTCTCGTCCGTGTGGTTAAAAGAGACGCTATATACCTACATAGCAATGCACTGAGCACGGTTGTGTGTGGAAACTTGTGCTGTGTCCTGTGTTTCTTTGGTTTAGTTTAAAAAAGACAAATGTTGGGGGGTAATTCATTTTATAAACAGAATATGATTATTTTATTATCATTATTTGTTTGTTCGTTTTAAGACTTTCTGTAGCAAACTGGTGTGTAGCCTATAGGCTGTGCTTTATAGTATAAAGTCTAAATGTCAAATCAAGGTTTAGGGAATTAAAAGATAATGTGATCAATATTCTGTTCCACATTGCATAACTTGATATCATATCACAGAACCAGGCTTTTGCACACAGGTTACAGGGTGTGGGTTACTGTTGTGTGCACTGATTATCATCATCTGGGGGAAACATCAGCTAGTGGAAAGTAGCACACTTCAGTTCTATTGTTTTCTTCTTTGTCCTGCCATGTATGGAGGTGGTACAACATTCACCATTTACGTCTGTTTGTTTCCTTTTTGTTGTTGTTTTCTGTGGGCTCATGACAAAATGATAATAGATTTGTATGTCTATAATATGTCTATTGGACATGACATATGCAGGTTCTTGTTTTACTGTATTGTGTAGGTTGCTGTGTGAATGATGGTTTACAGTCTACTGTGTGTTCATGTGGTTTTCTGGGTGGCCATGATCAAAGGTAAACACTGTCATACTATTTTACACTACATAAAAGAGTCCAGAAAATGTACATCTGGAAAAAGAGAAATTTAGGCAGTAATGACTTATTAGCAGTTTTTTTTATACTCACTGCACCAATTCAGGCTGTTTCACCAACTATAAGCAGTCTGTTAACACTTTGAGTGAGAAATGCACTATGATGCAAAACAATGAACACAGAGAGGATTTGCAGCATTCTGGTCACACTTGCGCTTTGAATCACAGGCGTTTCTGGTCGGGGGTGGAGTGTGAGTACTCGTCCCCATATCTGTGCTGTGAGAGGATCATCAGTGGTCATGCCCTGCACTTTCACTCATCCTCCTGGTCTCAAAGTCACTAAAGTCTTCTGGATGATCAAGCCAGAGCCAAATAAGGAGCCCAGTGATATGTCAAACAACACAGAGTTCAAAGGTCGAGTGCTGTACAGTGCTGATATTGAGAATAACTGTAAACTGACCCTGAGAGAGGTCAAACAATCAGATGCGGGAGAGTATCACCCAAGGATTCTTACTGATGACCAGAAAGAAAAATGGTTGGGAAAACCTGGACTTTGTTTGTCAGTCACAGGTAAAGTCCTGTAATGTCTACTGTGAAATAGTATATTTCTCATCGAAATGTGTTCCTGTAATTCCAAATGCTCTGTTTATCTTCCCAGACCTCTCTGTTTGGATTCCCAGTCCAGTGACTGAAGGCAGTGCGGTGAAGCTGAGCTGCAGACACACCTGCTCTTCACCTAGCAAACCTACAGTGATATGGAAAAAGAATGGAGTAGAGTTACCTGGTGAACAAACAGACAACTCTGAGCTTCTGCTCCAGAGAGTCAGTATGGAGGATGAGGCACATCCATCTACACCAGTGAAGCTTAATGTCATGTGTGAGTACTAAAGTAGCCTAAATGAAAAGGACATGTTTGCTGTACAGATCACACGAATACATTTGCAAACCCATTTTAATTTATTAGAGAAATTGTATCTGCTGTTTCTTTTCAAGTTGCACCAAAGAACACATCAGTTTCTCTCAGCCCATCTCACACTGTCCCTGTGGGAGATACAGTGACTCTGACCTGCAGCAGTGATTCCAACCCACCAGTGGAGATCTACACCTGGTTTAAGGTGAATGAGTCCACTCCAGTAGGATCAGGACAGCAGTACACCATCACTAACATCAGCTCTGAGGATGGAGGACAGTACCACTGTGAGGCCAGGAATGAACATGGAGCTGAGAAATCTACCGCTGTTTCAATAACAATAACAACCATCACATTTAAAGGTATGGGGAAATGGTCAAAGTTTCTGGTAGATGTCTTTGTCACTGGATGTGTATCCCACACGTATTGCCATGTGTCTTTTTGTTTGTTTGTTTGTTTGTTTGTTTGTTTGTTGTCTCATTGTTTTTCATTTGCAGTCCCTAAAAACCATGCAGCATTTTCCATCATTGGAGTCATTGTGGTTGGAATAGTGTGTTTCTCATGCACAATCCACAGGATGAGGTGGGTGCCGAACTTCAGTGAATTAAACCTGAAGCCCATAAACCAACCTGTCAATCAAAGCAATCAAAATGATATCAAATACATATTTCCCGTCCCTGACATGTTGCGTTCTTTCCTCTAGGAAGATATCTGATCAGGAGGTCAGTGGAGTTGTTCACATACTCAAAGCCAGTGGATTTATGTATGACTGTCATAGGATCACAATCTATTCTCAATTGCAGATGTTTGTCCCTGGCCACAGCATAGCTGCCGGTCCCCCCAGTGCTGAGACTGCAGGAGGAGCAGAGGATGATGAGTACTCCACCATCCAGCCCCACGGCTCCAGAGAGACTGCAGGAGGAGCAGAGGATGATGTTCAGTACTCCACCATCCAGCCCAAGCGCTCCAGAGAGACTGCAGGAGGAGTAGAGGATGATGTTCAGTACTCCACCCTCCAGCCCCACGGCTCCAGAGAGACTGCAGGAGGAGCAGAGGATGATGTTCAGTACTCCACCATCCAGCCTCATGGCTCCAGAGAGACTGCAGGAGGAGCAGAGGATGATGTTCAGTACTCCACCATCCAGCTTCACGGCTACAGAGAGACTGAAGGCACTCAGGAGGAGGAGGAAGCCCATTATGCCACTATTTACCCCATCAGGCCCGGGCGACGGTAAGTCCCTCTTGTACCTGAACTTCCAGCATGATGACACTTTAGTTCCTGGATTGTCTGACTGTTGGTCCAAGTGAGGTGATTGAACAGTGGTCACTCTCTTGTAGGCTGTGTTTTGCTCAAATGAGAGTTTCCGCACCATGCATGTGAGAGTTGGGCCCAACTTGGTCGACGTTTGTTTAAAGTTAGGTTAGGTGACTGTTATTTGTTTACAGTTGAGTGCTTCTCTGCAGTGGAGAGCTGAATGGTCCAAACTGCTTTGGTTCTAGTACTGTTCTAACTGTATACAGACCGGGTAATTGTTGTTTATCGTCTAAGCTGATTGGTTCTTTGCGGTCTAA